>NW_027501251.1:0-56557 GCF_021521415.1 Bidens hawaiensis | reverse complement strand
AAAGATAGGATAAATAGGAGTAATATATTCTATATCCATTTCTTCCTTATTTACCTTCCTTTTCTTGTTCTTTTCTAATTTTTCCAAAAACTTTTTGCTTGGAGGTCTGACAGCATTGTAACACACATTCTTCTTTTCACCAATGTCAAAAGAAACATGTTCTCTTTTCATTTGCTCATTCATTCTTTTCATTTTATGTGTAACTGGAGGATACTTTGGAAGTTGATCAACGGATTCAGGCTTTCTATATTTTCTTCCTTTTTCAGCAGCTTGAATTTCTTTTTCAGTAATTTGATCACTCAAATCACTCAGATCATCTTGATCCAACTCATCTGAATCAAAGTCATCTTCAGAAACTTGAACTCCAATTGACTTTTCCTCTTTCATTTCTTTCTTCATAACAAATTCACCATCTTCACTCACCTCAACATTCTTGTACAAATCTGCAACATCTTCTTTGCTTGAAACACATCTTTGAATTGTTGTAGATAATCACTTCTCTTCTCTTTGTCAACTTTAGGCATAAAGTTGTTGTTGAATGGTGGTGGAACAGCCTTGTACTTTTCATCTTCTTTTACTTTATTCAGAATTCCACAAATGTTTCCAGTTGAAACTAAGTTCTTTAGGAATTCATTTTCAGTTTGCAGCTTTGTATTCAGCACCTTTTCATCAATCACCATCTTCTTCAACCCACTAATTTCTGTTGTGAATCTTGTCTGAGCTCTATAGCTATTCATACAATCCTCTTCCAAACTTTTCATTCTTTCCTCACTAACAATCTCACTTGCCTCATAAGCATTGATAATGCTTTGCTTCTTAAAACACTCACTGTCCAGTTTACCAATCTTTTCTTTTAATTCATTGACAAGTTTAGGTAAATCAGCATTAGGATCATAATGTACCTTAGATGAAGATGCAGAGTCTATGGCCATGAATGCCACATTAGCTCTTCTGATATCATCTGTTATATCTTCCTCATGGTTACTCCAGTCAAAGCTTCCCTCATGCTGAGTAGTTACTAGCCACATTGCCTTGATTTCTTGGTTGATTTTGGTTTGCTGGAATGTTGTGAGTTGCAGGGATTTGAACAGCTTGATTCTGATTGTTGTTCATTTGATATACTTGATTTTGATTCATGCCCTGCTGGTTGTTCATCTGAGGCTGATAGTGGTTATTAAAATTGGGATTGAAGTTGTTGTTTGGATGGAAGTTGTTGTTGGGATTGAATCCTTGGTTATCGTTGAAGTTCTGCTGGTTGTTGTTTCTATGCACATTCTGCTGGTATTGTTGTTGGTTTCTAGGCTGTTGGAACTGACTGACTTGAAAGTTCCTTGGCAAATTACACTCTCTTGCAAAGTGTTCAGGCTGTTGACAGTTGTAGCAGATTGCCTTGGACTTATCAAATCCTATTCTCTCATTTGGACCAGAAACTAGTGACCTGCCAGTTCTGTTGTACAGTCTCTTGCTTCTTAATGCCAACATTGCAGCTTGCCATTTGAGATCCATGTCTTCAAGGTCATCAGCATCTATTTGTTCCAAATCATCCTGCACTACACTTGTGTGAATTATGTTTTTGGCCACAAATGCATTGTAGGACTCAGTGAACATAGACATTAGGGCTTGTGCTTCACTCCCTTGAACATGCCCTGCACCAGCACTTTGAGCATTTCCATTTCCCACAGAGGCTGAATCATCATCAATTAATTGAACATTAAACCTCTGTTGACCACCTTGACTGCTTGAACCACCTCCAATGAATGACCTAGCAGTCTCATTGTTGTGATCACTTGGTTCTTCAATGATGGGAATTTGTTGTTGATTCTTTGTTGTAAGATTCCCCATTTGAGCAATTAAAGCATTTGACACATTGAAACTTGGTTTATCTTCCTTGATCATTTCATTGTCAATCATTTCAAGTTCAGCAGCTTGAAGAAAACATACTACATCATCCAATTTCAATTCATTGAAATTTTGCTTTTGAAGGATGAATTTGCAAGCAGTATACCATTCTTTTGGCATTGAGTTGAGCAACTTTGTATTTAAATCAAAGTCAGTCATTACATAGTCAGTTGTTCTCAACTCATTCACAATACTCAGAAAACGTTCTAGTATTGACTTCAACCTTTCACCATCTCTATACTTGAATCTTTCTAACTGTTGCTTCAGTCTTTGCTTCTTAAATGTTCTTCAATTCAGTGTTCCCTTCATACATCTCAAGGATTGCATCATACATTGCCTTAGCACTTTGATGATGTGCAACCTTTGTGAGGATTTCCCAAGACAGACCAAGTTTGAGCATAGCCAATGCCCTGTCATCAACCATTCTCATTCTCTCTCTAACGGCAGCAATAGCATTTGCATTAGCACCTTCTTCAACAGTAGCTTGTGGTCCATTCTTGATAGAATTTCACATATCCACATCATTATAACAAACAGCAGCCTCAAAAAGCACTTTCCACTTGGTAAAGTTCTCCTGACCATACAATCTAGGTATCTTATTAGTAGACACCTCTTGTTCCTCATATCCAGACATTTTCTTAAAATAAAAGTTAAGATCTTATCAAAAGTAGATAAAACAATCAGATATGAGAATAAATTCTTAGATCTGATGTGTCTGATATGAATAGAACAAGATTCAACAATAAAAATCAAAGCTTTAAGTGAAATAAGGAAAAGAAAACACCTAAAACTTGTAGATCTGGAAGAAAAATGAAGAACAGAGCTTCTGACGTCACAAATCAATCGAACAGTGCTCTTCTTACGTCATTCTTCTTCAAAACTTAATCAGCAACAATCTTTCTAAATATAGCAAGCAACGGAGCTCTGATACCACTTGTCAGGTCGTTTCGGATCGATCGGATCTTAATCAATCATGTCATAACTCACACAAAATTAATCGTGTTGACAAGCGAGTTAATGACGGGTTACTATGTTTAGAAAGATGACCGTTTGTTAAAGGCGGAATCAATAACAAACATACGGTTGCAGTGAATATTCAAAATACGAAGACACACGAAGGATTCACTCAAAAGATTTCCATTTATATAACGTTAATCATACAAAAGGATAATCGATTAGGGTTTAGGAGGAATCCTAGGACAGCGGTCACACACAAAATATTCTCTTAATTAATGTGTCGGTCTTATCCTCTCTGTATCTCGTGTCTCGCCTTTTGGCGGCGTGCCCTAATTATTCTATTTATAGGCCTGCCAACCTAGGACAGCTGTCATTCCTTCTAGAAACCCTATCCGATAGTACATATTCAATTTACATATTCAAAAATTACTAAGTGTAAAACAAGTCTTCCGGGTAGGCTTTTCATTAAACTTCAGTCTCCGAGTACGCAGTGTACTCGGCCTTCCTTCAGACTTGGTAAACATAAAAGTGTACTCGGAATCAGTTTCCGGGTAGACTTTACTTAAAGAATATTTTACCAAGTAAAATATTCACCGAGTAGACTTCAATCTTCTTGGACTTATCAAACTTTGCTCGACAAATCCTTACGATCAACCTTGTTCTTCTAAGATCCTGTTCGGCTCATTGTCAGTTAAACAACTTATTGATAAGGCGTACTCGGGAGTACATACATTACTTGAGCAGAACCTTACTCGATATGACTTAGAGATATTCCATCAACTCATCAAGTATACTCGGACCATATTTATTAAAGAATACCTTGCCCGGTCTTCCAATTACTTGGCTTCTTGGACTTGGTTGACCAAACCTTACTCGGAAGAGTAAAATACTTGGTCTTGAAGAACAACCCTGCTTGACAAAGTGAACCTTACTCGGATATGCCAAATTAATGAACCTTACTCGGAAATCACAAAAAAGCATACCTTGCTCGGATATCCACTTAAGAAGATTATTTGAAGTAAACCGTGCCCGGAAGGCAAAATCTCGTACTCGGCTAAGTAAAAGCTTACTCGAAGGTCCAACGTGTACCCGGGTTCAATACTTGGCAGTTTCTGAGAAGGTTGAGAAGATTCCAATCTTCAATATTCTTCATTTAGGTCAAATCTCCTCATTTGGGTCAAACTCTTGACCCAACATTTTGTGGACCAAATTACAAATTGAATTTTTTTATGCGAAACCGAAAACTCTTTGTGAATCACTATAGATTGTTTGTGTTTCAATAACAACGTGAATATTTCGATATAAATGTTATTGACAAGGGAAAATATATATATGAGGTATCGATAATATTTTTTTTAAAACTTAGGATTTTATAGGAAGATTGAGAAACAAGTTAGTGAACCACCACAATTTCCTTGCTTCAACGATTCCCACCAAAATAAGTATTGCCATGAAAACGTCGGGTGGTGCTTGCCTTGTCATAAATATTTTTACAAGAGAAAATTTTGAATTAAACGAATCCTTTTAATGTAAATAGTCCATGATTTGGATAAAATTTAGTGGGGGGAATTTATCATAACATTAAAAACTAGAAAATAATGAACAAAATTGTATATTGTAAATTAAAAACTAGAAAATAATGAACAAGATTGTTTTGAGAAATCAACAAAAATTTTTATGTGAATAAAATTTACTATGAGGGTTTAAAATAAGTATATTGTATATTACAATTTGTTATGAGGTATCATGATATATAATGAAAATTGTTACGAGAACAAAATTATGTAACAAAATTTCACCATAAGGGTTATATAATATATTGTATATTAAAAAATGAATATGAGAATTTAAAATAAACAATTTTGTGAAACGAGGAATCAAGATTAATAAGATCGTCATCAAACTAGAATTTTTATGAAAATGTTACATGAGAAAAATCAAAGAATAAAAATTATACAATGAGAATTACTTGAGAAATCTAGGTAAATTTGTCATGAGAAAATTTAAAGTGATTGAAATTGTATGATGAAAATTTTTGTTGTGAGAAATCATAATGAGCAAAAATTATATAACGGAAGTTGACATGAGAATTCCAATTGTACAAAATAAAAATTAAGAAATCCAAAGAAACGAAATTATGTAATGAAATTTGTTGTGAGAAATCAAGATGAGGAAAGTTGTGTAATAAATTTACCATGTGAAGTCAAACTATAAGAGAATTAATCATAACGAAAAATAAATCTATATAAACTAGAAATTCGTAATGAGAAATCAATATAAAGGAAATGACTAAATAAATACTTTGGATATATAAGCCCTTCAAAAACATATATAAGTGAGATAAAAAATTAAAATCTAACGGTGAGAACGTTCATGTACCACCATGAATCTTGTTCAAGTCAATAAACCTTAATTAATTGTAAATGGGGAGTCGAACATTTGCACGTATCACCGTATTTTACACGTTTTGTCCCAAAGATCGTAAAAATAACAATAAAAGTAAACAATGAGGCAATCGAGATGTTGAAAACATTAGTCCACGTATCACAGTGGCTCTTATGCTTCCAACAAAAATATAAAGAGGCAACCGGAAAGCTTGCATTCGACAACTTAAAGTTGTTGACATATATAACACGATTTGTTAGCGGCGGAACATGCTGTAGTGCAACGGATTGCTCAAGACCACTATGACACTATTAAAGTGACAATATTTACTCAACTTGTTTATTTCATTCAATAATCACAAATAAAACTTGTTCAAGATAAAATACGTTACATCAACACTAAATTCGTTAAAGTATCCTAAGCGTAAAATATAAGTGATGAGTCTTCAATCTTCATAAGCAACTTAAAAGTAAACCTGTAGCATGCATAAAAAATAGATTTGATCAACACGAATGTTGGTGAGCAATACACTAGTTTTTGATATATGTATATAATGAGGTAAATATCACAATTCATATGCGTAAGTAGAAATAATACAACAACCATCGTAAATGTAAAGTAAATAACTGTGGCTCCCTTGTATTTGGTAACAACCAAAATACTCGGAATGGAGCCCTATTCTACTAGCACAAGGCTAAAGTAGTTAGGGGTGCGTATGATCATACTTATTGAGGCTCAACAACAACATAAAATAAACACTCGTGCACATAATCAGTTTGAGGCATAAACAAAGATCGAGCAAATATTCATACAAACACATAATGTTGAATTGTGGACTTAATAATGAGGTCATAAAAAATGTAAGTTTGAATATGGTAAGCAGACCACCCCCAAAAGTATAAAAGCGTAAAAAGGGGGAGTGTAATTACTCACTTAGAATAGGTAACTTGAAGGATTAGTTTGTGATAAAACGGAAAGGTAATTTCAATGAGCAAGACCAAGATTAAGAGGGTCTTGAGTTAGTAAATGGTCTTAAAAGCTTTAAAGTAAAATAACATGACAAGTAAGATAAATAATTAAAGTTTGAGGGTTAAAGTGTAAATACATAGTTTTTGAAAAATAAGTTTATTCGAAATCGGGTCTCGGTATTTTTTTCATTAGTTTTACTTAACCTTTGTTAAGTAAATATGTGGGGAAAGGTTTAATGCAATAGTGCACGACCCCTTGTTAGATAAATACCATACCAAAACGGGATTTTAACGAGTCTTCGGTTTAGTCGGTTCGGGTCTTGATAAATTGTCAAGTGCGAACCCGACATTCCAAATTGATAAATATCATGAGATAAATTATTTAAAACAGAAACTTAACTAATGTTAGAAGTTCTATTAAGGAGAAACTCCAAACACCAATGTTAAGCGAGTGTTCGGTTTTATCGGTCCAAGCTTGTAATAAGATCAAGCTAGATCCGACATACCAAGTACTTTTAGAAAACATATATAATTAGTTTGTAAAAGATCTTTAAAAGAACATGTGAGATTCGGTGGCCCGAAACACAACTAGTGTGTTTTATGCAAGTGGACTCGGTTTAGTTCGGTTTGTTTGGTTTGGCTGGTTCAAGACTTGGTATGTGACCAAGTTTGGGTCCAACAAATCCATATTATAATAACAAAAACAAAAAGGTAAATAAAGAACTTAAACACTTAAATCTTACATACAACTTGTTTTAAAACATATAAATAAAGAGTTAAACGAGGGTTCGGTTTCAGTTCGGTCCTTGACTCGGTATGAGACCGAGGATGGTTACCACAAACCCAATACCATTGAACTATTAAAATAAACTTAGAAATGATAATACTCAAGTCTTACATACAACATGTTAATAATAAAGCATTTAAACGAAATTCAGTTTTAGTTCGGTCCTTGACTCGGAATTAAACCGAGGATGGTTACCACATACCCAAATACCGTTGAACTATAAAAATAAAATGAAGACTAAACTAATTAGGAACTAAACAATATTAATAAGCTTAATAGAATTAAAGTGTTAACCAGGACTATAATTGCCCTCCATGTAGCCTTGCCTTATAATAGCAATACACCTAATCCGACCATGGCCGAAGAAGGGAAAGCCAAGGAAACAAGGGGAATATATTTTAAACAAACTATAATAACAAGCTTTAATTACCAAGAATATGTTAGAATCAAATATTAGCATTGGTTTGACTTTGAGAAATCAAACTACCAAGAGTTTGAAAATATGAAACTTAGAACTTAGATGGAGAGTATTTGAGGTGAATGAGCAACCTAAAATGGGATTTATTGACCTTGTTTTTATAGGGGAAAATTAAGGTTTATCCATAATGTCACCATCAAAGGATTCAATGTATTTTGATTGGTTTAAAGGGTCAAACAACGTGCAAAACAAACAAAAACGAGCTGGTGCATCTGCAGGTCTAAAGAGACACCGGGCGACCACCTCACTCTCCATGGTCACGCGGTGCGGCGCATCGGGGGATGGGATTTGGTCTCCAGCTTTGGTTATTTGTCGGGTTTGGTCCCTGAAGTTCGTTTTAAGTCATTTTTTATAATAAAAGGGTGTTTTAAGGTACGAAAATGACGTTTCACGATCCAACAAGTGTCAAACAAATTTGTAACATAAAAACCACTATTTTTATTAATATCAAAGAATCCGAAAGATAAAGCGGGTGGGTCGGGTTTACCGTACGAAAACAAATATGACTTTATCAAAAATGACGAATGTCACAGTCTTCCCTAATTTAGGAAGTTTCGTCCCGAAATTAAAATAAACTTAAGAATAAGAGACAATTACTAACGGATATTGTTTTTAGTAAAGAATAGTAAGAAGACAAATTTTAAGTAAGTAGAATAACGTCAAATACTTGCATGACTCAAAAAACTCCACAAATGAGAAATATAATAAAGGCATTTATATATAGAATGTATCAGCGGCGTATCCACCATGCCTTTATCATCTTGCATTTATACCCTTTTTCTGCTATCATTCTCGGGTCCGAGTTATCGCACCCAACCGCACTAACAATGGCGTCCATACGAGGATTTCGATAATTAAATGTGCACCCATAATTATTTAGACTGTCGTATGGTCCACATGGTTCGTTCTATTGTGTGGTTTAAAAGACATATTTATTTCAAAATTTTAAATATTAGAAACGTAAGTAAAATCTGTTAAATTTTACCAATATTGACAAACCAATACTATAATTTTGAGGTTGACTTTTAATTAAGTAAATTAAATGAGGTAAATAACTTAAACAACTAAAATTTTAAAGAGTCACATGATATGACACGGGGCTAAAATAACAATTCGGTTAAGTAAGTATAAATGGTTGAATAGATAGGGTTATAGGGTAAACAATATGAAACGAGACTTGAAATTGAGAGTCATAAAAAAAATCAATGGTTATTAGTCGAGACACTAAATTACTATAAAATTGGTAACTGAAAGATGATAATGAGAACTCCAATAAGTGGTAAGGAGAAATCCAATAAGTGAAAACGAGAAATCCGATAAATGAAAATGATAAATCTGATAAGTGAATACATGTGGTTGGGATAAACAACGATATCATTAACAATAACATCGTACGATGAGTTTCATACGTGAAACAAACTTGAGGTTATAAGTATTTGAGAATATGATTGCGTGAAATACGATTTAAATATCATACGGATGGGGTGGGTTTTATGGGGTAGCGTAATCCATATACCAAACATGAAATATCATATGTTTAACTTAACAAAACATCGAAGAAATGCGATAAAATGTGCACCCGGATTCTATTGTGAATCATTTCATATAATCATGATTACATAAACGATTTCCAATAGAGCCAAAGCTTGTAGACAGCCATGCGTAGGCCGTTAATTGCGTACATAAGATCATGCAACGTAATGCATAAAATATCGTTAAAAATGAAAAATATTAGCTTAATAGAAATACAGTTTAAAATAAAACGAAATTGTAGTGAAACTGAAATTTAAAGTAGTGCATACTAAACACACAAATTGTTGTCGAATAATCTGGATCCAGTCATGAATAATCGAAACACAAAAATGAAACCTCAAATACATAGAGTTGTTATGGAAATATCTCGTTAAAATGTAACATCATAAGAAATGAGACTTGGGATAATTGTGAAGTATATAAATCGCATATCGTAAATCATCGACCTTGCAATACAAAAATGTGAATAAAGAACTTAAACACTTAAATCTTACATACAACTTGTTTTAAAACAATTAAATAAAGAGTTAAACGAGATTTCGATTTTGGTTCGGTCCTTGACTCGATATGAGACCGCGGATGGTTACCACATACCCAAATACCATTGAACTATAAAAATAATTTGGAAACTAAAATAATTAGGAACTAAACAATATTAATAAGCTTAAATAAATTAAAGTGTTAACAATGACTATAATAGCCCTCCATGTAGCCTTGCCTTATAATAGCAATACACCTAATCCGGCCATAGCCGGAGAAAGGAAAGCCAAAGAAACAATGGGAATATATTTTAAACAAACTATAATAACAAACTTAAATTACCAATAATTAGTTAGAATAAAATATTAGCATTAATTTGACCTTGAGAAGTTAAACTTTCAAGAGTTTGAAAGATGAAACTTAGAACTTAAATGGAGAGTGTTTGAGGTGAACGAGCAACCTAAAATGGATGTATTAGCGTTGTTTTTATATGGGAAAAAATAAGGGTCATCCATAATGTCACTGTCAAAGGATTGCATGCATTTTGATTGGTTTAGAGGGTCAAACAAGATGCAAAACAAACAAAAACAATCTATTGCATCTGCAGGTCTATAGAGACACCGCGCGACCACCTCACTCTCTATAGCCGCGCGGCGCCGTGCTCCGGGGGGTGGGGATTGGTCTCCGGCTTTGGTTATTTGTCGAGTTTGGTCCCTGAAGTTTGTTTTAAGTCGTTTTTGATAATAAAAGGAGGTTTTAAGGTATCGAAGAGGACGTTTCGCGATCCAACAAGTGTGAAACAAATTTGTAACATAAAAACCACTATTTTTATTAATATCAAATAATCCGAAAGATAAGCAGGTCGGGTTTACCGTACGAAAACAAATATGACTTTATCGAAAATGACGAATGTCACACAGTCGGTCCGCTCAATTAACACTCAGTGTCATATACAAAGTTCTTGATCTTTGAGTTAATTTATATAGTTGAAATATTTGAAGAACAGCCGAGTAGTTCCAATCTGAAAGTTTTAAATGACCATCATCAAATCCAGGTTTCTTATTCCCGAGTTTCCCCAACAGTATGTATGGAAACTTTAATAAAAAGATATTAAAAATAGTTGTTTTTGTTGAGGCGAGAGTTGATTAAATCCAACTCAAACAGTAGAACAACCAATAATGTTTGTGTGGGTTTCACTGAACAAAAGAAACAACTAATTTATTGAAAATGAAAGCCCTTGATCACTAGTAGAATGCACTAAGAATTTTTCTAGATACACTAAAGAATCAGTAGTATGTGCAGGAACATTTGTACATGTGTAACCAGTTTACATATACTATAAGACTTCCCTTCAATATTTAAGTTTCCTTTGGACTTTCATCTTCACTAGAACTACTACTTTCATCATCATACTTATCAAATTTTGGTTCCCCCTCAAAATTTTCATTATTATCATCCTTGCTATAATCGTCATCTTCTTCTTCCTCCTCTTCTACCTCTTCCGCTTCTTCTTCATCATATTCTTCTTCGTCTTCATCTTTTTCTTCCTCGTGATTATCTTCTTCAAGTTCGTATCGCACCTCTGGTATATTTCTTTCTTCAAAACTTTTCCCAATATCTTTTTTATTGTCCCCGTCACTATTGTCACTATCCTTCTTTCCTTTCTTTTTCTTATTCTTGTTCTTTCCACTACAATCACTTTTAATTTCGGTAAGAATCACCACAAGTGCCACAATAAAAACATAATCTACCTCTGGGTAGACTGTTATGCCGAAAGTGTCCTTTCCATGTACAACATTCGTAATATTTTGCTTATCGTTCACCTGCGTTTCACATGAACAATTCAGTAATGAAGCTGCCAACTCAAGTCCCTTGTATTTCTGTAACAAAAATATTTAAACATCATCAATCTTTGACTATATATATATATATATATATATATATAGGGAGAGGATCATGAGAGAACTCCATTTTATAGAGAGAACTAGATAACTAATAATGAAGTATTTTTAATTTAATTAAAAAAAATATTTTTAAAATTTTTTTCTTTCATCCTTCTTATATGTTGTTATTATTCACCACAAAAAAAATATAAAATAAAAAAATTATAAAAAAAATAAAAAAAATAAAAAAATAACGAGTAATGCGTATATGCATACACCGACTTTTTTTATAATGCATATGTGCAATAGTGTGCATTTTTATATTTGAAATAGTGTTAAATAGCATATATATAGTTGTTTGTATTGTTTATTTGCAATAGTGTTATATTATATACAAAAATTAAAAAAAATCGAGATAGTGCATTTGTGCATTAGTGTTGTATTACATATATGCGATAATGTGTTTTGCATACAATTATTAGTGTCATATTTGCATATATTCAATAGTGTGTATTGGATGATGCAATTGTCATGTATTATATGCAATAAAACACTATAGTATATATGCAATAGGCATTAGTGTACATATGCACTACAGTACTACACCGACAAGTTTTTTTTTTTTTAGTATCAATATCATCTTATTAGAAGGAGGAAAGAAAAAAATCACAAAATAATTTTTTTTAAAATAGTTAAAATTAATTTTTTACCAGTTCTATAGTTCTCTCTAGATCTCACCCCTATATATATATATATATATATGTATATATATATATATATATATGTTTCTGTGCATGTTTCAAATAATGTCTTACTATGACTATAATTAAAAATAAAAGTGTGTACTGGTTACTACCATATGAGACTATCTAGATCGATTACATAATTGAAAACAAATATTTTTATAACAATGATAATGGAATGGGCTATATTTTTTTATCATTTTGAGATATGGATACGTGCAATACAACATCTCCCGCTTACTTTCATTTTTCTCGTGTTCTTTTATAATACAAAAAAAAAATAGATTTAAAGTTAGATTTTGTTCGGTGTGTTTATGTGATTACAACTAGCTGAATTCAAAACCAAAAACTTAAATCATTTTGAGTGGTTATGGTTTCAACCTTTAACCTTTTTCGTTCCTAACACTAACTTTGTTAGCTTTTTTATGTTAATTTTCATGAAAAAAAAAACTAAAATGACCTTGTTATGTTCGTCTATAACCAAAAACTTAATCCTATTTTGTGTTAATTTTCCTAACACTAACTGCTTTATGTTCGTCTATAACCAATTAACAAAAACCCTAAGATACAATTGATTAACAAACACATATTATTCCAACTATGAATTCTAGGGTTTATACTGATCTAGCATTTGATTCTCTTTGTTTATATTTAACGCGTTTGAAGATATAACCAGGTTAGCCACCAGCCCAATTGGCTAGTGCACCCATGGTTAGATCTCTGGAGCGGCTGGTCGCAGGTTTGAACCCCAGGCGTCACTTTTTGGTTTTATTTTTAGTAATTTTGTTAATTTAATAAATTTTAACTAATAATAATAATCATAATAAATGATAAATAAATTATATTATTATAAAAACCGACAAGAATGCATTCTATTTCAACATCTTTATGTGTTTGTGTGTGTGTGTATATATATATAAACACGTGTGTGTATATATATATATCTAAACATGTGTGTGTATATAATAGAACTTGTTTAAATCTAAATATTTAAGATTTATATAAATAAAAATTGGGTATGTATATTTAAATGAATAAACTAACTTTTATATTATAAATATGTATTTTGTATATATATATCTAAATGATTAAATTAACTTTTTAGGCTTATATATTATAAATATGTATATTTACCTAATAAGTTATAATATTAAATATATTAACAAAAATATATTGAGAGATCTATAAAAATGATAAAATTTGTAATAAATCTAAGTAATCAAAATAATAATAATTAATCATCAAATTCTCAACTTTCTTTTTATCCATCAATTCTTTATATTATTTTTCGCACTCATTCTTTATTAGGTTATCTCGTCAAAGCTTGATCTACATTATCGTTCTTATCCATTATTATCTCTTTTGCTCATCTGATAAGGTGACTATCTCACTCCCCAGATTTACTAATTTTACATTGTTTTGGGGACGTATGGGTTACTAGATATTTTATTATTATATAATACTCAATTGCAACTGTAGATTATGTGTGTTAATCAATTTATGTCAAACATGTGATATGCTTATATGCTCTATTTGATTCGCATTCGGAGAGGTCAGTCATAATCTCATAAATAGTATGATCATACGAACGTCGTAGTAGCCAATGCCCACTTCGCAAGGCAACGGTTTTACCGACAACATATTTACTTGCTTATTTGGTTATATTGTTTATCTCACTTGAAACAGTTTTCACTTTCCTTTATTATTATATGTTTCACATAACTGGTGTTTTACTCACTCAACCTCGTGTTAACAAATTATTTGTATTTTTAACGCATATGCAGGTCACCGTATGATTTGATTGATCAGGATCTACGAAAGAAACTTAGGGTTTATTATGCTAGAAGGAAGATACCAAGATTTAATTTGGATTTTGGCTTATTTGTTTTATTTATGGACTAATGTATTTTTTATATTTGAATCTTTTTGGGATATTTGAATTTAATTAATAGATATTGTCATTTAGATATTGTTATTTCCCGTAGAATGTCTTTGCTCAGTAATCACTATCGTCACCAACGTTCATTTGGTTCTCATGATCGTCGCTTGGATGCTAGAATCACGAAAGAGTTCGCGGCTACTATGCCCACAATTATCACCCAAATCCAAAGCCTCAACTCTAACGGATCTACTACTTCGGCTGCACCAAATAACTATGATTTCTTTAACTTTTTAAGTACCAAACCTACTTCCTTTTGTGGTGAAGAAAACGCCACCAAGTTGCTGCAATGGTTTGTAAATAGGAAAATGTGTTCATCCACTGTGAATGTTCGGACGCCAAACGGACTAAGTTCGCCTAGAGCATGTTCGAGGACTGAGCTATCACATGGTGGAATGCTTTGAAGGCCAACCAAGGATCCGATTTGGTTGTAGCCATGCCTTGGGAAGACCTCAAAGAGTCGATGAAGAAGGAGTTATGCCCTGATCATGAGCTGCAAAGGCTTGAGGCCGAGTTTTGGGATTTCAAGCAAGTTGGTGGGGATAACTCCACCTACTCTAACAGCTTTCATGAACTTAGCAGAATCGTGCCCCACCTTATAACCCCCAAGACCCACGACATCCAGAAATACATTCGCGGTCTACCAACCATTTTCCGTGATGTCGTGGTGAGTCGTGACCCATTAACCATCGATGAGGCTATGGACCTAGCTACTTCCCTCACTGATAGTCATGTTAGGGATGGAACCTTGTCTCGCAAGGATTCCAAGCGTACCCCCGACAAGACTAAGACCGACTCCTCCACCGATGCCAAAGCCGAAAACAAACCTGCTTACAACAACAATAATAACCGCTTTAACAAAGACCACAACAACAACAAGCGTGAGACCAATCACCAAAACTACTCAGTCAACCAACCCAATGACCAACCTCCAAATAACCCTAATGTCCCAAGCAAAAGAGCCTACACCGGTCCTCATCCCCTTTGTGCCAAATGTAACCGTCACCACCCTGCTCAATCCCCATGCTGACGGAGCACCCAACGCAACCGTTACGTTTATCTCGCTAACTTTTGTCGTGCACCGCCTGGTTCGCAAGCCGTTCAAACACGGTCTGCGCCCCCCTACTGCTAGACCTACTACTGACCCTGCTCAACCTGCAGTTCCTAATACCCGTGCTTGCTACCATTGTGGAGACCCTAACCATCTCTGCAACACCTGCCCATTGCTTACCATTGCTCACCAAGCCCATGTCATGAATGCACCCCACTATGTGACCCATCCACCGTAATCCCAAGTGCACCCCGCACCACACTATACTACTCAAGCCTACCAAGTGCAAACCTACCAACCCCAAGTTCCTCCAGTTTATGTACCGCAAACCTATGCTCCTCCAATTCCTCAGCTTATGGCTCCTCCGTCTGCATCAACTCAAGCCCCTGCTATTCAAGCTCCCCTATTGAACCATGTTGCTCAAACCCCTCAAGGGTCTAATGGTCGTGCTTTTATGATGAATGTGAATCAAGTTAAAATCTCTAGTGATGTGGTGAATGGTACATTTCTCATTGATAATCATTATGCTTCGGTATTATTTGATACGGGTGCCAAAAAGAGTTTTATTTCCTTGGATTTTGTGTATATTATTGATAAGCCTCAGGATAAGTTATCTAAGCCTTTTAACGTAGAGGTAGCTTATGGGTATTCAGTTATTATTTTTTAGGTAGTTCGGGATTGAGTCATAACTCTCAATAAGATCAAGTTTCGTATTGACCTTATTCCAATGCAAATGGGTAGTTTCGACGTTATTATAGGGATGGATTTGTTAACTCTTAATCGTGTCGAAGTTGTTTGTTTCGAGAAATTCATCTGTATACCCATCGAGAATGGTCGTGTTCTTAACGTTTTCGGTGATCCAAGCTTAATCTTATGTCGTGCTTTCAATCTCAACGTTATTTGCGCAAAAAGTGTGTTGCTTTCTTAGCTCTCGTGGTGGAAAATGAGCATAAAGAGAAGAAGATATCTGATATTCCGGTTGTACGTGATTTTCCCGATGTCTTTCCCGATTATGTCACCGGTCTTCCTCATCTTCACCAAGTTGAATTCTTAACGTTTTCGGTGATCCAATCTTAATCTTATGTCGTGCTTTCAATCTCAACGTTATTTGCGCAAAAAGTGTGTTGCTTTCTTAGCTCTCGTGGTGGAAAATGAGCATAAAGAGAAGAAGATATCTGATATTCCGGTTGTACGTGATTTTCCCGATGTCTTTCCCGATTATGTCACCGGTCTTCCTCATCTTCACCAAGTTGAATTCCGAATAGACCTTATACCCGGAGCTAACTCCGTAGCTAAAGCCCCTTACCATCTTGCACCCTCCGAAATGCAAGAACTTTTGAGCCAATTTCAAGAACTCTCGGACAAGGGTTTTATTCGCCTGAGTTCTTCTCCTTGGGGTGCACCTGTTGTGTTTGTCAAGAAGAAAGATGGTTCTTAACGCATTTGTATCGATTATCATGAACTCAACAAGCTTACCATCATAAATCGTTATCCGCTTCCTCGTATCGATGATCTTTTCGATCAACTTCAAGGAGCCGCATGCTTCTCGAATATCGACCTCCGTTCAGGTTATCATCACCTCCGTGTTAATGAAGATGACATCCCCAAGACTAATTTCCATACTCGTTATGGGCATTACGAGTTCTGTGTTATGCCTTTTGGGCTAACCAATACACCCGCAGTTTCATGGATCTTATGAATCATGTGTGTAAACCCTACTATGAAAAATTCGTTATTGTTTCCATCGACGAAATCTTAATTCGAGAACGACCAAAAAGAGCACCTTCATGCCATTCTTGACCTTCTTCGAAAGGAACAATTGTACGGCAAGTTTTCTAAAAGTGCGGCCACATTGTCAACGACAAGGGTATTCATGTGGATCCCGCGAAGATTGATGCCGTTAAAAAATTTTAAACGCCTACTTCTCCAACCGAAGTTTGATCTTTTCTTGGTTTGGCCGAATATTACCATCGTTTCATTCAAAACTTTTCCAAGATCGCGTTGCCCCTCACCGCCTTAACAAACAAGGGTAAACCTTATGTGTGGGGGTCAAAGCAAGAAGAAGCATTTCAAACTCTTAAGGACATGCTTTGTAATGCTCTTATTCTTGCTCGTCCCTAAGGTAATGAAGATTTCATCGTTTTCTATGACGCTTCTAACCAAGGCCTCGGTTGCGTTCTCATTCAATGAGTAAAGGTTATCGCTTACGCTTCGAGACAACTCAAGGCTCACGGAAAAAACTATCGACGCATGATCTCAAGCATGGTGTTGTTGTAAGTGCCTTGAAAATTTGGAGACATTACTGATATGGTGTTTATTATACATATTATTATATAATATTTCTTGCACTTTTAATAAGTTATGGCTTCGTTTTTATCAAGTATTACTCTTAATTGTTTACAACTGAGTTTAAAGGTTTCAAACTGGAAATAAGTTAAAATTAAAAGATGAAATTTGGACGGAATAAGAATTTATGATGCATTAACATTTATAGCCTATAAACTAAAGATATACTAAATTGATAAATAGTTATTAGAATTTAATGATAGAAACACATGCATGCAAAACTAATGAATTGTGTTAATTGCCAGTAAAGAAAAAAATAATAATTATGTTATGGGTGTTATCCTTTAAATGGGATTTAATAACTTTCAATTATTTGTGAATTGACAACCAGGAGGTAACGTGATGGGTTGTTGGACCAAGAGGACGTATGAACATCATATGGGCTGGTTTGTTAGAGTTGCGGGCCGTAATAGAAATTATAATCAGATTGTTGGTTACTAAGTAAGGAGTTAGTAAATAAAAAGGGAAGTATTTTTGGAGTTGGGGGCAGACCCTAGGAGGTGACGCAAGTCAAGGGGGTTTCGAAGTCTAGCAGGGAGATCCAGAAGAATAATTAATTAAACACGCAGGTCAAGTTTATTATATTATTCGATGAAAAGAATTGTTTACTTTAATCGTGTTTTTTCATTGACTATGAGTAGCTAGTTTTCTTTACCTGACTGGGTTTAGATGATACTTTTTAGACTTGTTTTATTTTTGGTTTTGGATTATTATTGATTGGTTCATGTTTTGGTAAAGTTTATATTGTTCTTTGGTTATGATGCATATGCGTATTTGGTATTAATTTATAATCAATTTGTTATTGCTTATGCGTCTTTGTGAATGTCTTTCGTGTATGGATGCATATTAGGTTATTTATTGTGTGTTAACAACTCGTTTATGGTATATTGTTAACGTATTCCATATGAACGGTTATTGAGAGTTTAGAGATACCTAGTATTCTTCCACTTGAGAGACCGGAAGGTAATTAAGTGTCGTCGGTCTTTTGCGGGTTTGGGTAGTGATTGCACGAGAGTGAGTTACCCTAGATTCCTTTAGATTCTTACAGATCCGAGTTATAATTGAATTCAGTAAGAATACCTCTTTACGTCTTATCGTGTTTTGTGATTAGAGAGACCGTGAGGTAATTTAGCCTTTGGATACCTTAGCATATTTAGGTAAGGTGAGACCGGGAGGTGATCCGAACCATTAAACCATTGAGATTTACATGATATTTAGGGTTCTTAGGTATTGTTGGTGTGACCGGGAGGTGATCTAGCATATTTAGTTATTCCTTAAGTTTCATATTTTTAGAATCTAGTTACCAATCATAAACACAATTCCAAGATTTTATGAGTTAACTAGTAGGATTCCTTGACTATGTAGTTGTTTCCCCTAATTAAGTTTCACCCCTATTTGTCCGTGTCTAGTTTCCATGTCAATTTTAGTTTAAGTATTATTTAATTTATAGTTAATAATTAAACAAACATATAAATCAATTAAATCTATTTATTTAAGTTATTAGTCAGAGTCTAGTTTAGGTGTCGCTAATGTCTTGTGGGTTCGATATCCAGACTTCATTAGCCTTTACTACATTTGATAGGTACACTTGCATGTCTAGTTGTCTAGCATTAGGATAGTCTAGATTTGTAAATTTAAACTAGAGTGTCTGGGTTAGGTGAAATATTTATAGATCACGTTTAGCACATCAATTACCTCTATGGTACGAAGTGTGCGGTGTTTATCGATCATAAGAATCTCCAACACATCTTGGATAAAAAAGAACTCAATATGAGACAACATCGATGGGCCGAGTTGCTTAGCAACTACGAATGCGAAATTCGCTATCAACCTGGAAAGGCAAATGTCGTGGCCGACGCTCTCAGTCGTAAGAAGCCACTCAAATCCATACTTCTTACTTGTGTTCTGGTCCAAAATGACCTCGGAAAGCGTGTTCTCGATGCCCAACACAAATCTGTCATCGAAAGAAATATGTATGATGAGATGTCCTGTGGTGCTGAAACCCAACTTGAAACCAAACCCAATGGTCTGCTTTACTTTCTTAATCGTTTATGGATTCCCGATCGTGATGATCTCCGCACATTTATTATGGACGAAGCTCATAAGTCACGATATTTCATACATCCATGTGCGGATAAGATGCACGATGATCTTCGATCCATCTATTGGTGGCCCGGAATGAAGAAAGACATTTCTCTCTATGTTTCTAAATGTCTCACGTGCTCCAAAGTGAAAGTTGAACATCATCGACCTTTTGGCTTACTCGAGAAACCTCCCGTCCCCGAGTGGAAATGGGAAGGTATTTCCATGGATTTCATCACTAAGCTTCCTTCTACTCGTAGGCAACATGATAGTATTTGGGTAATCATCGATCGTTTAACCAAGTCTGCTCATTTCATACCCATCAAAGAAACGTATTCGGTTGATCAATTGGAGAGTATTTATATTGAGAAGATTGTTTGTCATCATGGAACCCCGCTAACCATTATTTCTGATCGTGATGGTCGTTTTAATTTTCGCATTTGGAAGTCTCTTCAATCCGCATTGGGAACTCGTTTGGATCTTAGCACTGCCTATCATCTGCAATCTGATGGTCAGTCTAAGTGTACGATTCAAACACTAGAAGATATGCTCCACTCTTGTGTCCTCAATTTTGGGGGCAATTGGGATATTCGTCTATCGCTCATTAAGTTCTCGTATAATAGTAGTTTTCAATCTAGTATTGGTATGGCGCCTTTTCAAGCACTCTATGGTTATAAATTCTATTCCTCTGATCTATTGGAACGAAGTTGGGGAATCTCAAATCACCCATCTGGAATTAGTTTAAGAAGCAACTGATCGTATTGCACAAATTCGTCAAAACCTCATTGTTGCTCGTATCCGTCAAAAGACTTATGCTGTTGATAAGAGAAGAAAACCCCTTGAATTTAGTGTTGGTGATCTCATTCTAATTAAAGCATTCCCTTGGAAAGGAGTCGTTTGTTTTGGAAAGAAAGCAAAACTAGCTCCTCGTTTCGTTGGTCCTTTTGAAATTCTTGATAGAGTTGGTCCTGTTGCTTATCGACTCAAGCTTCCTGTTGAACTCTGTAATGTTCAGCCGGTGTTTCATGTTTCTAATCTAAAGAAGTGTCTTGCCGAGGGTAATCTCCATATCCTTCTCGAAGAAGTTCGTATTGACGAGACTATGCATTTTGTTGAGCAACACGTTGAAATCATGGATCATAAAGACAAAGTAACCAAACAAAGCCGCATCCCCTTAGTTAAAGTCCATTGGAATTCTAAACAAGGTGTCGAGTTTACGTGGGAAACTGAAGACCAGATGAAACTCAAATACCCTCATCTCTTCATTACTGCCGATTCTCTAATTTCGGGACGAAATTTCCAAAAGTAGGGGATACTGTAACAATTCGGGTTTTTCATATTTTATTTTGTAACCGTTACCCGACCCACTTATAGGTTCGGTGTATCCTCAATAAAAATACTGCATTTATCGAGTTAAATTAATTTTTATAATATTATTTTTAATTATTTATTTAATATATATTTATAACTTCAAAATGTTGCAAATCCAACCTAAACTTAACTATTGCCCAAAGATGTTTCCATCTTCATATTCCAGGGGTCAGAGTGCAAATTATACATATTAATATTATTATAATCCTTAAATCCGTTTACCCGGATCCAAACCCAAACCCAATTCCTGATTATCATACCCGTTTACACAATCTCGTGGTTTGGACCTCAATTCTCGTAACACTTTTGGCAATTGAATCAAAATTCATATTATACATTCCCAACACACCCTACCGACAATCTTAATTTGGTTAATCGATCAAATATTATTCGTTCTCTTAACATACCTAGGCAAACACTAATTCAATCTTGTTATACAAGCTAACAAATGTTATAATCGAATTAAACTTGTAGTTATAATCTCCTAACCCTCGCCGTCATAACCCCTTAAACCAATTGAATTAACATCGCAGTTTAATTAGTGTTCTTCAATTCGTTTGGCCGGCCCCTTTTCTTCTCAATTAATTAGTCAAAAATCACAATACGAGGTAATTGGTTACTGTTTTATGTTCGTTTATAACCAATTAACAAAAACCCTAACATACAGTTGATTAACAAACATAGATTATTCCAATTGTGAATTCAAGGGTTTATAATGATTTGGGATTTGATTCTGTTTGTTTATATTTAACGGGTTTGAAGATATAACCAGGTTAGCCACCAGCCCAGTTGGCTAGTGTACCCCTGGTTAGATCTCTAGAGCGGCTGGTGGCGGGTTCAAACCCCAGCCGTCCCTTTTTGGTTTAATTTTTAGTAATTTTGTTAATTTAATTAATTTTAACTAATAATAACCATAATAAATGATAAATAAACTTTTTAATTATAAAAACCGACAAGAATACATGTGTTTTTCCACATCGTTATATATATATATATATATATATATATTTATATATAATAGAACTTGTTTAAATCTAAATATTTAAGATTTATATAAATAAAAATTGGGTATGTATATTTAAATGATTAAACTAACTTTTATATAATAAATATGTATTTTGTGTATGTATCTAAATGATTAAATTAACCTTTTAGGCTTATATATTGTAAACATGTATTTTTACCTAATAATTATAATATTAAATATATATTAACTAAAATATATTAAGAGATCTATAAAAATGATAAAATTTGTAATAAATCTAAGTAATCAAAATAACAATAATTAATCATCAAATTCCCAACTTTCTTTCGATCCGTCAATTCTTTATTTTTATTTTTCGCACTCATTCTTTATTAGGACATCTCGTCAAAGCTTGATCTACATTATCGTTCTTATCCATTATTATCTCTTTTGCGCATCTGATAAGGTGAGTATCTCACTCCCTTTTTTTTTACTAATTTTACATTATTTTGGGGACGTATGCGATACTAAATATTTTATTATTATATAATACTCAATCGCAACTGTAGATCATGTGTGTTTATCAATTTATGTCTAACGTGTTATATGCTTATATGCTCTATTTGATTCTCATTCGGGGAGGTCTATCATAATCTCATAAATAGTATGATCATACGAATGTCGTAGTAGCAATTGCCCACTTCGCAAGGCAACAGTTTTACCGACAACATATTACTTGCTCATTTGGTTAAATTGCTTATATCACTTGAAACAGTTTGCACTTTCCTTTATTATTATATGTTTCACATAGCCGGTGTTTTACTCACCGAACCTCGTGTTGACAAATTATTTGTATTTTTAACGCATATATAGGTCACCGTATGATTTGATTGATCAGGATCTATGGAAGAAACTTAGGGTTTATTACGCTAGAAAGAAGATACCAAGATTTAATTTGGATTTTGTCTTATTTGTTTTATTTATGGATTTATGTATTTTGTTATTTGAATCTTGTTAGGATATTTGAATTTAATTAATAGATATTGTCATTTAAATTTTTGCATGACAGTACCTTAAGAGCCGTGAGCAATCAGCTCACGCCCCGACATTTTTGCATTAGGGGTGTGACATATCACATATTAAAAATACGGTACAATAATAAAAAAACATTATCACTAATTAAGAAACACAATATAACTATGATGGTGTTTACGAATTGAAAAAAAAAACACAATGTTATAATTGTTTTGAAAGAATTGCATTACATCTTCGACGTGAACTTCTTGAAAAAAAAATTCTTTCAAAGTAACAAAAATGCAAGAAGCTTATTATCAATGTTCGTCTGTCACTATTCTTGTCTTATTGGAAAATGATGTGTGATCGTATGCTACATTACACAACACGCTTCAAAAAGACATCAAAAAGCTCCTCATGGGACGAAGAATAGAACGAGAGTCCTCTAAGCCACAAAGCTAGCCCTTAACCACTATATTATTGTTCATTTTGATTATGGGTTCACTCAAGTTTTTATATAGACGTTAGGACTAAAAATCCAAAACTCACAGTGAGTTCGCAAGAGCCCATAACCTACATAGTAGATAAACCCCTGACTGATAACCCTATCCCACCCCACCATTGTCTTCTTTTCCTTCCCTAATTAGCACCACCTTTAGCCACCAACGTCGCGGCTACTAGTGTCGTGGTTTCTTTCTTTATTTTCAGTTAAACTTCATGGAGCAAAACCTATTTCGCGCTTGGAGAAATCAATAATAGATCTAAAGATTCAGAGGGGTTGCAGAAGATGATGATGAACCATGCGAGTAGATCTGAGAAAGACTAGCCGGAGAAACTTGCGAGCATATCTGAAAAGAAATGGCCAACGAAGTTGTTTATTATGGTGGTGGGTAGTTGTCAGTGGTCCAAGCTAAGGTTGTTAGAACTGGGAGTGTGTGGTTTATTGAAAATTCCTCTAACTTTCCCAAAATGGCCATCTCAAGAGATGGAGTCCATTAATAGTTAATGTCTAACAATTATTCTAAGCACAGTTTCAACTAAAGGACGTTCGTTCGAGTTCAGAATGGATAAGCCATACATGTGAGTTCTAACCCACTTTTACCATTAACCGCTTTAGGGTTATATGCATACTCATATGTGAAAGAAGTGATTCGTGTAACCTCAACGGATAAAGTATGTCTTGCAAGAATGTGTTTATATATATAGTATTTTATTAATATATTTTTTGTGTATAGTTGATTGAATAGAAAGAATTAGGGAGTAAGCGCTATTAACACTTGTATAGAATGTTGACACGAATATAAATGTGTAACATTGATATGTATAGAAGAACGAGAATTTGCTCATATGTAGAGCCTGTGGGCCTCATGCATGCACAACATTTAGGATTGCAAATCCCTCTAACTTTCCGATTATGAGCAAGTATAGATGACTTGGTTATGAGCAAGCATTGACAACTCCGTTATAAGCAAGCATGCACGGATGGGTTATGAGCAAGCATGGTAGGCTCGGTAATGAACAAGCATAGACGAATCCATTATGAGAAAGTATAAATGGCTTAATTATGAGCAAGCATAGATTACATAGGAGCAGGTAAGAATGAACGGTAAATAATGAATGTGAAATGTTAGATTATGAAAGAATGTTTGTAAGTTGTAATTAACTATGAGTTGTATTGTATGATGAAAGAATAACCTAAGGATTACAGAAAGTAGAACTCACTCAGCGTATATCTGACTTTTAGTATACATGTTGGTATATATTAGAAAATGTGGCGAGCTTGGAGTGCATACGAAGGATATCCAAATTGAAGATTATTTTAAATATTGAGTTTATTATGCAAAAGTTTTAGAGTTTCCATAGCGTAGAATGTGTTATTCTCTTATGTAAACTTAGTTCTTAAGTAAATCCAGCGCTCGGTAGGGATCCGAGTTAGAGGCCTTACAATTAACTATGTAAATTGGAGAGTGAATTGTTACAGTTTTATTAATTGGATTAATTGGAGAGAGAGAGAGAGAGAGAGAGAGAGAGAGAGAGAATTATTAGGAGAACTATGGTTTGAACTTTAATCAACCTTAATGTTTTAATGACTTAATTAAGACAACGAGACATAAAATAGTAATAATTTATCATTGATGTTATATGTCGCACACACGTCCCTTAACAATTGATTGATTATCATTGGTTACAATTAAGCAAGCAAAAAATGAAATCAAGACAACACTCTCAATATCAAAGTTAGAGAAATTAACAAGTCCAAATCTACAAAGTGTTAAATGAAGATCTCTACATGAACATGAAGATGAAGAAATCACAAGAGTAATCATTTGAAGATTAATTAACAACTCTGTCAAGCTAGGTAGTTAGTTTTTATAAAGGAAAATTCCCAAAACGGCCTTTTTGAAGAGAGGGAAATGGGTAAATAGCCCAAATCCCTACACATTCCCAAAATAGCCCACAAAATTTGGACTGAGGAGACGAGATCTAGAAAAATCTTTAGGCCAATAGAATTCTGATAAGTGTCAAACTTTTTCAAAATCCGACGGTTTTTTTAAAAATGTTGGGGGATCAGTCCGTATTTTCCATTAAATGTTCTTATAAAAAGACAGTCTTTTCCGACGGCTTAATAATGTTTCCTAACGGATCCCCTCAACTTCCAAAAGATTTGGAAATTGTTCCTTCAAACTCAGTCTTTCAAGACACATTTCGGGTGAATTTGTAGCAAGAAGACGAGTTATTAGTTTATTTCTTATATGTTGAAATCTAGTCCACATCTTCAAAATTTATTTATAATCCGTCTACACCGACAATATATTATGAGATTCTGTCTATTCCGACATGATCGTCCAAAGAATATACATAAGTTTATCTTCTTCATCTTCCCCTTCATACCACCCTAAACCTTAACTTCCACGGAATTTGATAATGTTGTTGTTTGTTATGGTGGTAAATGGCAAACCGGTAACGGAAGGTTGAGATTATGTTGCCTTCGTAATAGGATCCAATGAACCTTGGACCCATATCCATAACCTCCACTTGATCACCCCTCTTAAACTTCATGATTTGATTCAAGACTTAGAGAGATAGAGTTGATGAAAAAATGTGAATTAATTATTGAGGATTGAGGAAGATGATACGTATAATGTAAATATGGACAGACATGTAAGATTTTACAACATAATCGTCTCCTTAGTACAAATTAAAAAGATTTGTGTTTCGAAAGACAAATTTGTAAGACACATTTTTCCATGAGTTCAAAATTTGTAGGTTCAGATAAGAATCTTTAATAAACCGTCCGAAAAGAGAATTTTAATATTAAGATGAAGAAATATGGACGGGTCCCTCAATATTTTCAAAAACATGATCCCCTTAGTTTAAATTTATCAAATAAGGGTCTTGAAAGACAAAATTAAATGGCACATTTTTTTATGTGTTTAAAATTTGTAGGGGTTAGATAAGAAATCTAAATAATCCGCCTAGCAAGAAAGCTTTGGAAAATAAGTTTTAGTTAAAAAATATGGACGGGTCCCTCATCATTTATAAATCTATAGTCTTCTTGGTACAAATTCACCCGAAATGCGTCTTGAAAGACTGAGTTTGAAGGCACAATTTCCAAAGTTTTTGGAAGTTGAGAGGATCCGTTAGGAAACATTATTAAACCGTCGGAAAATACTGTCTTTCTATAATAACATTTAATGGAAAATATGGACAGGCCCACCAACATTTAAAAAAAACCGTCAGATTTTGAAAAGGTTTGACACTTGTCAGAATTCTATTGGCCTAAAGATTTTTCCATATCTCGTCTTCTCAGCCCAAATTTGGTGGGCTATTTTGGAAATGTGTAGGGATTTAGGGCTATTTACCCATTTCTCTCTCTTCAAAAAGGCCATTTTGGAAATTTTCCCTTTTTATAAACGTAGAATAAGTTTGTAAAGATATGTTTAAACAAAATTGTTTAAATATATAATACTTGAAATTCAAATATTATTTGAAAGACATATTCCAATACAAGTATGTATTTCATTCAAACCATGTCTTTGACAACCTACCTTCACCAAATTGGAAACTCAAACTCTTAGAAGGCAAAGGATGAAACTTTGGATGAAGATCATAAATTGTGTTTTACCAAATATGTTAAATACTTTGGCTGTGTTTCATGGTAAATGTGTTGCATGGTAAAACGGGAAGTCGTAGGGATGGCTTCTCACATGTGTTGGTCAGCCAAAAGAAGTTAAAATTGATTCACATTGTCAAAACCAATGTGAAGTGAACTAAGGGTCCACGATCACTAGGAGCGACCATGAGATTAATCGTCGGGTTTCAGTCCCTATCCTTGCATCTCACATGCTTTGATATAAATATAAGACATGTTTGAAGTAAGTCTTGTACAACATTTACACGCACACTTCAAGGATAATCTCTTCTTATATTCAAGGCTAATCAAGCTTCAATTTTCAAGAGAAGAGATCAAAGTGTAGAGCAAAAAGAAGAGCTTTTCTAAGTTATCAATCCAACCATCTTATTTCTAATTAACGGGGGTCAACACTAGAGTTTATTCTAATGTTTTTACAATTGAAGATTCATCATGCAGATGATTTGAGAGAGGAAGACACTATCTTGATATAGTGTTGTTTTGTATTTGGTTGTGAACTCTATCTTGATATAGTGTAATTAGTTGTTCGGTGAATACTCACTATCTTGACAAAGTGATATTAAAAAGAATTGTAAAACTAAGTACTTGGTGTGCTTGGTGAAGAAAGCGATCACTTCGTTTAAAGAGTGAGACGATTGTGCTGGTGATCTCTATCATTTTTGGGAGACGACCAGTGAAGAAAACTCTCGATCAGTTGTCAAGAAAGAATGTAGGGTGAATTATTTAACATTCACTTGAACCTATATAAATCTAGTTGTGCCATCAAACCCTTAAAACTATTTACTTATATGATTTTATTTTTATAAGAAAAAAGTTTAAGTAATTAGCTCATTAAAATGGAATTAAAATCAAAGAACAGCAATTCAAACCACCAACCCCAACCCCGCCCCCTGAATTTTCTACTAGAATAGATTTAATGTTGCTTTTATATATTTTCAGTTATTTATATAAACTTAATTTGATTACTTGAAGAGAGAGAGAAAAAAAATATTTAATTATTTGAATGAAAACTCAATTGAGTCAAGAAAACCATAAAAACTCAAATGGGTGGTCAAGATGAAACCACCTAGCTTTTTCATTCTTTAGTCTATTATATAGAAAAAGGCAATTTGGTCAATTACTCTTCTATTCTTTTCTTCTTCGTATCGTCGTACTGTGTGTCAGTTTTCATCAAATCAATATGAGATTTTAAAAATGAAAGACCTCATCCTGCCATTACATTTTCCGTTAATTTTGAAAATGAGGAGCATCATCACCCGATAAGAAAAGTTCATAATGCGTTGGAGGTAATAGCCCGTTCGTCACCCGATAAGAAAAGTTCATAATTATGGGCGTGGTTTTCCTCAGTTGTTAAGCCCAACTTCAAGAAAAAAAGAAAAAGAAAATTAAATGCAACCCAAAAAATGATTTTGGATTTTTTGCCATTTAAATTGTTCATGTAGAGCTATTGATGTTTAGAGAGAAAGTAGAAGAGAGAAGATTAAGTGAGTGAAGTTAGAAAGGAAAATAAAAAGGTTTTGCAAACTCCGACCGGTGACACCACGACTTTTGAAAGAAGAAAAGGATAGCCAGTGAGTGAGAGTAGTCATGCTACCATATCCATTCAATTGAAATGAATTCTTATTATTATATTATTTTTGTTATTTTCTTACGTATCCATTTTATCCTACAACGTTTTAAAAAATCACATATTTAAGAAACAAATAAACGTATTAAAGTATTTCCATTGGATTCTCCAAAGCTATCTCCATTTCTAAACTTTAGAAAAAGCATTCACATAACCACTTCAACCCATTTTCCATCTCCAAACCTCCAAATTTAGAGCACACTGACAACACTCCATTTGCAACTCCCGCCCTCATCCTCCCACCTATCTTCTCTGGCGCTCGTTTCTCCTCCCTAACTTAATCAAATTGGGTGGCCAAGAGACAAAGAAAACCCCTTTGCTTTTACTCAAAATTGATTAGGCTGCTTAGATTGTGAAATACTCAATTCATGCTATTAAAGAACATTGATATGTTATTTTTATCAAATGCTTATACTACTGTTGTTGAGACTTAAGAGTTTGTTGATACACACATAACTCTGAAACTATAAAGTGATTCTATTATATTGGTTTCTTATTCAATGTTGTAGATTGATGGTGATATGGTTAGATAATGGCTTTCTTGAAATAATCAAGAATTTCTCTTGATTGGCATGTTTTGTGCTTTTGAAGAAAGTAATGGTTATGTTTAGGGGTGTTCACAGTCCGTTTTTGATGATTTTTAGGTTTAACCGTGAGTCATACCGTTAAGATCCAAAATCAAACCAAACAATGTTGCAGCACTTGCTTTCCCAGGTCTTTGTTCTTAAAGGTTAGGTTTTAATGATCTGCTGGCTCGTTAACTTTTGAGAGCCAAATGTAATCCGAAACCTTGGAGGAAATTACTCCCCCTAAATGCATATTTGTTGCAAATCTATAATTTGTTTTGGTTACAATTATTTTTTCTTAATAAATAACATGCAGTCAACACACTTATACTTTACTTTGACTTGTTTAGCAATTTTCAAAGAATTCCATAAATGCCCTTGACAACAATCTGTGAACTTTTGTAAGCAAAATCAATCATGAAAATTATTTGTGTTTTAGTTTCTTTATCGCTTATTTGTATCCATATATATTATATGGTAAAAAAATAAAATCTTACCTAAGAGCTTAGTGTTATGGTATAACTAAAACAACAGAACTGCATATTTAAAACTTACCTGCCCTTTCAAGGGTGGAACTACAAAGGTGATTAGTGTTTCCATTGGTTGTTCTAATAAATATATATGCTGAAATAAATCCTTCATTCTTGTTAAGACTCGAAATAGTAATAATATATTGATTATATTAAAATGAATATAACAACTGTATGCTATAATCATAGATACTAATTTATATAAATCAAAGTAATTAGTGCTCAAAACTTTCATACACTTCAATTAACTTAAATAAACTAAGAATTTGGAAACCATGCCATATATTTTTATTAGTTCAACAGTCAAATTCAGTGAAATGGGAACCGGTTTTCATCGGGTTGACAACACCTGCAGCAACTGCAATGCCCCTCACAAATTTTACTATTCAGTTTTAATACTTTTGATTGCCATTTTTCAGAAGGGTCCACAATTGTTAGAGTCAATAGTAGTAATTTACATTCATATATATGATGATAGCAATAGTTTCATCGAGCTCGATTCGTGAGTCGTCTTTATAATCTAGGTTCGGCTCGTTTATTATACTATACTACTATTTATTAATTTATATACTTTTTAAATTATATAAATTATTATTATTATTGAAGAGGTAGGTCCCAGCAGAGCCCAGTTGGACCCGCAAGACTCACCTCAAAGAGGGACGTCTGCGCAGTTGAACCCGCAAGACTCACCTTCAACAGGGACGTCTGCGCAAAGGCTAAACTCGCAAGACTCACCTTGAAGAGACGTCTGCGCAGAAACCAACTGGATCCGCAGGACCCACCATGCTCAGAGACGTGACGTCCTTACACGCAGTACGCAAGCTGTTCCCGAAGGAAAAGCCTCCCAATGGTCGACGTACTCCACCTGTTCCCGCAGCAACGGATACTAGCCATCAGGGAAGGCTACCCGCGCAGCAAGGCTACACGCACAAGGCACTTAACTCTTAAATAATTCAGTAATGTCACCTGAAGAAGGAGTGAGCAAGCCGGGAACACTCCCGCACAAAGCCGGGGACACTCCCGCACAAATGAGCCAGTCCGTACGATACTGGAGGATCTTTTGTACTGTACCTAACGAGGTATGGATAAAAGATCTGACCAAAGATACGACAGCTCACTGACGAGCAGCACGCTCTTGTGCTGTATGTCACTATCAGCCGCTGCCTACTCACCAACCTGTCGGAGGACGTGCGTAGCCTGCAGTTGGTGGAACAGGAATAGTACACAGCCGGCCTGGTCACTATCAGCCGCTGCCTACCCACCAACCACCAGCATGGCACGTGCGTAGCCCACAGTTGGCAGAACAGGAATACTATTCAGCCGGCTGTATCTTCTTGGAAACCTACCTTCGGCTATAAATACTCCAACACCTTGGAACGGTATTATGATCTCATCTCATACCATCATATCTGCTCTAGTCATTTCTCTTAATATACACTTATATTCAAGAGCAATCTAGTCTGATTCTCACGCCGGAGGGTGGTCACAAGGAGGTACCCCCCCCCTTCTCAGTGACGAGCTCACGGTGTCTGTTTTGCAGGTCATCAGAAGAACCATCTTTGCCGGACCTAACCCCTCGTGGGAAACATCTACTTAACCCCCAGATTATCCGTAATCTGCCCGGGGTCGATTAGTGTTTCTTCATTGGCGCCATCCGTGCATAAAAGCTAGAACTAATTTATTCAGTTTTTTAAAACTTCTGGAAAGATGGTTAAGGTTACTCCGTTGCCAAAGCCAGCGAATGACCAAGAAACCCCGGTAACCACAACCCCAGCTACTGGGGGGAACACCGGCGAATACACACATTTTACGAACACTACCCCGGTTACTCAAGCCGGAGCAAGTGCAGTAAATTTTACGAACACTACCCCGGTTACCCGAGCCGGGGCAAGTGCAGTAAACAATCATCCCCTGGGATTCATTGATACCCAGGTGGAAAGACAACAGACGAGGCCCCCCCACCAAACACTTGAACAAGTTAAAGCGTGGGCGGAAAAACGTCAAAGGGAATTCCAAGCTGAGTTGGATGAACGCTTGCGTTCACTCCAACAGGCTGACGAATTCGGAAGCACTCAACAGCTCAACATGAGCAATGAGTGCGAGTACTTGGACGATGATTCGGAGGAATCCGACACCGACGCAAACCCTCGCCATAGGGCGAAAGGGAAGCGTAAGGAAACGGACTTCCAACCGAGAAGGAATTTTGGAGAAACCTTCAAACCAAAAAACGCGGGTGGAAACCCACGTGACTTCTCTAAAACCTTCAGACCAACCGCTGCAAATGCGGGAACCTCCAAGTTTGCAAGGGACATTGCGGAAGCAATCGCCCCAAGAAGTGCCAAACAGATGTCAAACATCGGCACCTATGATGGTATATCTGACCCAGACGATCATTTGAACAGATTCATAGCGGGGGCAACCGTCAGCAACTGGACGGAACCCACGTGGTGTTATATGTTCCAGATGACGCTGGTCGGAGCAGCTAGAGCGTGGTTCGACCGTCTACCGGTCCACCACATCTACGATTGGGCAGACTTCCAACAGAAGTTTAGCCAACACTTCAGCCAACAAAGAAAGTATACCGAAGAGCAATGGACAATCCTCAATTGCATTCGAGAGGAAGATGAATCTTTGCTAGACTTCATCACTCGCTTCAACTCAAAGAAGCTAAGTCTGGGTAATATTAGCGAAGATCTTGTTCGCGCTGCTTTCATCCAGGGCACAAAAGACCCAGAGCTCATCCGCACCTTAACGGGTAAAGATGGCATGCCATCCACATGGGATGCCATCATGACAGCAGCTAAACGCTTCGCGGAAACGGAAAAGCAACTGGGTAGAGATCTTCCCCAAAGCAAACCTCTACACCCAGAAAACAAGAGAAAACAATGTCCTTACCGCCCAACTAAACAAAAAGAGGAAGCTAGGCATTTGGCAGTCAAGGGTAAACTTTGACACCTCATCCGGCTCGCACCCTCGGTTAGGCGGAAAGGATAACATGCAGTCGTCGAACCGGAACTCCAGATGGACGCCACTCACCAAAAGCGTCACCGAGATATTCGACACCGAGAGACTCCCATGGCCAAAGGCTCCAATAATCCGAGAGCGTCACAACGCTGATCAGAGCAAATTCTGTGACTTACACAGGACAAGAGGCCACAACACCGAGGAATGCGTAGACTTGAAGGACATCGTCGAAGCATTTATCAGAGATGGGACGCTCACGCACCTCGTGGCGTAATGAACGCTAAGCAGGCTAATGCGTGTAGAACCCCAGTTGGGGAAAACACGAATAAAACTGCAGCTTCAATGTCGGAGACTACATACTGCGTAAACAACGAGATTCCGAACCAAGTGCATATCGGCTCGAAAGGCTCGATGACACTCCCAAGAACATGGAATGGAGCTCAATTACACAGTCTGCATGGAGATCAATTCCAAACTTGTAAAAGAAAAGGCCCAGAGCCACTTCTAATGGAAATGATTCTCATCACATTGACGCTGATGGTCTTACATTTATACTTAATGAACTTTCCACACTGATATGCCGGTCTTCACCGCATACATAAGTGGGAAAACAAGTCGTTGCATGTGGAAGGCGGCAAAACCGGCATAAACACAGAACGACAAATTTCTAAAGAAAATATAAGGAAAGCCTTCACACAGGTCAGTCATAGGTAAAGTTTGATCATCCTACTAAATGAAAGTGCCGGTCCTACACGCACAAATCTTGATAGAGGAAACCGAACTAACCTATTTACAACCGCGCGTCGAACGGTTAATTTATTCAAAACACTGATATGCCGGTTTTCACCGCATAAATAAGTGTGAAGAAATCGTTGCGTGTGGAAGGCGGCAAAACCCGCATAAACACAAAAAACGGCAAACCTTCACGCAGGTCAGTCATAGGTGAAGTTCGGTCATCCCACTAAATGAAAGTGCCGGGCCTAACCGCACAAATCATGATAGAGGAAACGGAACTTTAACCTATTGACAACCGCACGTCGAACGGTTAACTTATTCAGAACACTTAGAAAATATCTTCAAGGAAAAAATGAGGAAAACCTCCACGCAGGTCAGATATAGGTAAAGTTTAGCCATCCTACTAAGTGCAAGTGACAGTCTTACCCGCACAATCACGAAAGAGGAAGCAAAACTTTAACCTATTATCTGCCACGTTGATGGGTTAACTTATTTAAAGTACTTAAGAAATTGCTAAGTTAAACTAAAGTATGCACAAGCGAATCATATATTGTTTATGCGGCAAAACAAGTGCCAAATTAAACTATAATATGCATGAGCAAGTCGTATAACGTTTATAAAGCAAGAGTGACGGTTCTACCCGCACAAAGGATTTACATTCCATAAAAATTCAAGTATTACAAGAATGGCCGGGTATCTACCCGCCTACAAGAGTGTAAATCTATACAAAAACATAAACCTATCCTAACAGTGGAAAGGGATCTAAAGGTTCAAGCTTCAGGACCACTTCCTCCAAACCCACTTGTACCCGCACCATCACTTGGCTGTGGCGGTTCAAGGAAGGTCTTGTGAATGGTTAACCCATCATCAGCAGCAGCAACTTCGTTCACCTTCTCCACCACTGGATGCGGGAAGGCAGCATACTGGTTCACTGGTTGGTCATAAGCAGCTTCAGTATCCACATCATATAAAGGGAAGTTGGAAGGCGGGATGCCCTTCTCAACGAACCCTAGACCAAGCAAGAAGCCAGCCTTTTCCCCATTCTCATGAGAAGCGTTGAGGGCTGCGCTCATGGCATCGTCATATGATGTGTCCGTGAAGACCCGATGCACAACCTACAAGAAAAAATACAAGTATCAAAACCTTTTCTTAGTACAAAGAAAAGCGTAAAGACGTTATGAAGCTAAGCTTACCTGCGACAACGCTTCTCGTAGAAGCCATTCCTTGGTAACCAGAGCCTCCTGGAGGGCAGCTTGAGCTTGGTTATGGGCGCGTTCGGCTTCACTTTTGTTAAGGTTGGCAAGCAACACTTCTTTAGCCGCAGCCTCTTCGACGCCCTTTAGCTTACGCTCAGTATGGTCAAGCACGCCCCTCTGGTCCAAGATCTCTTGGAGCTTCTTGGCGTCTTCCATGGCCAAGGCATCATGAGCCTGTTGGAGCCTCTCTAATTTGGCTTTAAGCTCCACATTCTCGGTGCGTAGAGGCTCAGCAACAGCATCAGCCCTGGTGGCCCTCTCAGTTGCGTTTCGAGCGGTTTCCTTAGCTAACCGAAGTTGTTCGTTAACAGCTTGGGCAGCCTTGGAACGGGCCTCGAGACGGGCCTGAACTTCAACCTCAAGGGCCTTGAAGGCCTTCTCCTTCTCCGCAGCAACGGCGGAGAGCCTCCTGTTCTCCTCCCGGACAGCCCGCACTTGAGCTACTTCTTGGATACGAGCTGCTTTTAACTTGTCGTTTTCACGACAAAGCAGCTCAACGCGCGGCTGCATCCGAGAAAGGAGAATTCGAAGCTCGTTTGTTAGCCTACCCTCCTGGTAGCTTGACATAGCTTCTCCCAGTGCACCACTGGGGGCGGCGTGGCGCGCCCACTCGACGCAGTCCACAGCCGTCCGAAGGGTGGTTCCCCGGCGGATGTTCCACCGCGGAACAAACACCTCATTCGAATCCGACACTGCAAAAACAAAAGGCAGTTAGGAAAAGATGATAAAAAAAAATAATAACAGGCCAAAATAACCCTACGCACCTGTAGGGTCGACGACAGGCCTGTAGCCGCCAAACCTATCACCCGAACCTAACGGATATCCATCCAAGAGGTCAAGCAGATGGGAAGGAGGCAGAGATGGCTAGACGCCACAACCCCGGACATACCTGAAGGACCGGCCGTAGTCACCTGCGCCGGAGGAGGCATGGCGGAGGCCGCCTTGGTAGAGACCAACGGAGGTGAACTCACCAGAGGTGAACTCACAACCGCGGTCGTTGCTGCGGAAGAGACCACAGAATAACTCACCGCCGGCTCAGTGAAAGAATAAGTGAATATGGCACCGACAACCGGCGGAGACGTTGTCACAGTTGGAGCAGTTGCCTCAACCGAGTGAGCAACTGAACCAACTGAAGCAGGCGCAGCCGCCTGGGTCATCGCCTCAGGTAGGTTGACCAAACCTACCATCATGGGTCCGGAGGTGCTCCTCCCCGCTCCACCCTGGAATGCGGTAGCATCCACGCCTACACGAAGACAAGATATATTAGTATAATGGCGGAAAGATATGAAGTTAAAAGTAAAGGAAGTTTGTACTTACGAGTCCTCTTGAGCTTGAAGGTACGAACAGGCGGGGACGAACCCGATGGAACCGGCCTCTTTACGCCGGTCACCGTCGCTGTACTGGTCTGCCCGGAGGTGACAGCCGTCTCAACCTCCGGAGCAGTGGTCTCATCACCACCAGGGTTCCCCGCCACCTCTTCACTCTCGGTCTCCGATTCTGACCGATTCCCCTGATCGGCAGTGGAGGCAACCTTCGCCTTGCCCTTCCCGCCGGCAGCCTTCTTCTTCCTCGCCAAGAAAGGACCATCTGCGGATTCCTCATCAGAAGATGACAAAATTAGAGGAATTCCCGCAGAGGTTTGAGCATTGAGAGGGCGAGGGTCAAAAAGTTCTTTACCTGGCCGCCTGGCGCTCAGGATCTCGTGGCCTGGCGGGTAGACCTCCACGAACCGATCCGCCGTTTGCTCAAGGATGGGCAACTCGTTCTCATCTAGAGCACGAATACCCATCCGAGCGGGACCATCACTCTCCCGCGGCTGCAGGAGAGACTGCAAGTCGTTTCCCTCTGAAGACAAAAAGAAAATGGTTAGAACAAAAACCCTAAATTAACGGATAATATGAAGCATACCGTAAGGGATAAAGTTCAAACCGTATTCAAGGACGATGGGAATCTGTGACGCCTCCTTCCACACCCGGCTCATCCCGAGCATCACCATCCCGGACTCCGCAAAGCGGTAAACCGGAGACTGGATCTGGGAAACCTTGGAGAACTATTCCGCCTCCTGGTAGTTGGAGGCGTGAAGGTTCAGGAGAGCTCTCCCGTTCTTGAACGTCATCGCTATGGGGACGACGTGAGCGGAGATATAGAAGAACTCCCGCTTCCAAGATCGAAGACTGCGCTCGGTAGCGCAGATCTTCAAACCCTTGATCCGATTGACCAAGGTATACCACCACTGGATGCACCTCCAGGAATAGAAGGTCATCAGGCGGTCAACATGGGGCTCCACACCCAGAATGAGACACACCCACTCGAAATGGCGGATCTTGGCGATCGCCATTGGGTGTACCTCAGTCAGATGCACACCGTGTCTCTCCAGAACACGGTATACAAACTTTTTCAATGGGAACCTGAGATTCCCATAGACGAAGAATGCAGCGTACACCCCTATCTTGCCCTTGGGGGCATCGTACACCGTCTGATGAGGTGCAGGAAACTCAGGCTCGAAAGGCTCGAGCATGAACTTCCTGACGACGTACTGATAGAGGTCGGCCGGAAGAGCACACTGGTACTCGCCAGCAGTACTCTTGTCATCCTTGTCCGACGTGGACGACGGATTCTCGGCATACACGTCAGACTCCTCGGCGGTAGCCTCAAGATCATGAACAGAAGACATGTTTTGGATGTAAAGAAGAACGATTTCAGGAGAATGCTCGACAGAAAAGTTAGAGTATTCGCCGGAAATAGGTGAAACTGTGAGTTGAGATGCAACCTCTCCTCCCTTTATATACTCATCGCAATGAATGCGATGAATTTAATGCGGAAGAGAGAGGAAGACACTGGTGCAATGAAACTATGACACGTGGAGAAAGCAAGCTGGCAACAGCTGTTGACAGGACGCGTGCCGTAAACTTCGCGGCCACGCGCCCGAAAACTCGCGCCCACGCGCCTGAAAAAGCGTCTGGAATGACCATATACTGTCACGTCGCCATAACTTCCTGCACGTCCTGACACTGCCAGAAGAAACCGTCGGACGACGTTTCAACAGTTTGGACTGTTCTTATCCTTTCACCAACTCTTCGAATTTTAAAAAGATTCAAAAAGATTCAAAAGTAAGCGGGACTATACCCCTTACCTTGGCAACCAAGTAACTATAAGACAGGTGCGAGTACAGTGTTAAGGCAAAACCCTTCACATACTTAGCACCTGCAGGGAATTGAAGCCAAGAATACCTCGGCAACCAAGTAACTATAAGACGGGTACGGGTACAGTGTCAAGGCAAAACCCTTCACATACTTAGCACCCGCAGGGAATTGAAGCCAGGAATACCTTGGAAGTAAAGTAACTATAAGACGAGTGCGGGTACAGTGTCAAGGCGAAACCCTTCACATACCTAGCACTCCGCAGGGAATTGAAACCAAGAAGGATCTTCTGGGCCATGCTTGCGGAAACGGGAATAACATCCTCGCATAGCGGGAACGTCGAGAACTAGATTGTTTGAAGCTCCAAGATGGAATTTGGTGTTTTAACATAATTGATCACTATGTTCAAAACTACCAAAACCTCATGGAGAATCTATACAAGTGGAACTCAACGCTCCTAACTTGCGAGGAGGTTACAGACCTACCCACATCATACCCAAAGATCAAGCAGAAAAGTCGGGAATTTCTGCACGTGACATTAGGACTTCCGCGAGAAGAATCCCCATGGAAAACCTTAAAACTAAAACCTTTTTCAAAACCCTTTGCTTAAGTCCAAAAGTTCACCTCACTTATTAACAATTCATGAGAAGAACATTGGACTGGGGGGAATTGAAGAGGTAGGTCCCAGCAGAGCCCAGTTGGACCCGCAAGACTCACCTCAAAGAGGGACGTCTGCGCAGTTGAACCCGCAAGACTCACCTTCAACAGGGACGTCTGCGCAAAGGCTAAACTCGCAAGACTCACCTTGAAGAGACGTCTGCGCAGAAACCAACTGGATCCGCAGGACCCACCATGCTCAGAGACGTGACGTCCTTACGCGCAGTATGCAAGCTGTTCCCGCAGGAAAAGCCTCCCAATGGTTGACGTACTCCACCTGTTCCCGCAGCAACGGATACTAGCCATCAGGGAAGGCTACCCGCGCAGCAAGGCTACACGCACAAGGCACTTAACTCTTAAATAATTCAGTAATGTCACCTGAAGAAGGAGTGAGCAAGCCGGGAACACTCCCGCACAAAGCCGGGGACACTCCCGCACAAATGAGCCAGTCCGTACGATACTGGAGGATCTTTTGTACTGTACCTAACGAGGTATGGATAAAAGATCTGACCAAAGATACGACAGCTCACTGACAACAGTATGACGAGCAGCACGCTCTTGTACTGTATGTCACTATCAGCCGCTGCCTACTCACCAACCTGTCGGAGGACGTGCGTAGCCTGCAGTTGGTGGAACAGGAATAGTACACAGCCGGCCTGGTCACTATCAGCCGCTGCCTACCCACCAACCACCAGCATGGCACGTGCGTAGCCCACAGTTGGCAGAACAGGAATACTATTCAGCCGGCTTTATCTAGTTTCCTAGTTTATCTTTTCATTGTTTAGTATAAACAGGGTTATGGTTGTTTTGTTTATTTAGTTTTTGATTAAGTTTTATATTATAAGAACATTGTTCTTTGAACCTTTGGTTCGTTTTATCGTCTTTGATTAATCATGAGTCTCTCGAGCCATTGATCGCTTCCGAAACTGCATCAGTTGGTATCAGAGCTTTTGGTTCTCAAATGGCTCAACGTGAGGATGAATACTTTTTTGCTCGTAGATTCGCCGGCAGAGGCAACGACAAAAGTATGTTTGATTCACGTGCCAAAGGTAGAGATAGGTATTCTAATAGCAGAGTCGCCAACAGAGGCAGCTGTGGAATCTATCCCGACCCGCGGGATCTCAAGATTAAGAGACTCCGAAAACGAGTCCAATATCTTGAAACCCAACAGGAGATCGCATGGCTCCGACAGCGGATCCAAGATCTTAAGTTGAAAAAGAAGATGAGCAAGAAAGAAACCGAATCGATTACCATCGTCAGGGACGGTGCGAACGAGGAAGAGGAGCATCTTCCGTGCTATTTTCACCCCCGGTTCTATGAGCCGACTTATCCCGAGGGCGAGTCGCAAGATGAGCCTAAGGTATATGAAGACAATTTTAACTATGATTCTTCACCCTTATATGATGTATATGGGGATGAAGAGTGGTACTCTTGGACACTTGGTGATGAGGAAGATGGAAATGTTAAGGTGCTCAATGGTGGTGATATGGTTGCCAAGGATGGTCCAGAACTTTCCTTGGATGATGATCCAAAAATTTTGAAGGTAAGTTTGGAATGTTTGAATTATACAGATCACGTTATGGTATATTCTTCAAATTTGAAATTAGAAAATATGGAAAACTTTAGAGTTTCCGATATTGAAGATATGTGTGAAGATCCACTAATCTCGAAAAGTCAAGTGGAGTTGTCCAATAGAAAAATTGATGATGAGGCAGACTTGCCATCTCATTCTAATTGGAAAACTCGAAAGAAAGAGGCTATTAATATTGGCAAAGATAATACATTTTTTGATAAATATGACTTAATTGGCAACTGTGATCTTGAGTTTCTTGGTGGAAACACACGTGGATGTAACATCCTAAATATTATAATGTTAAATAAAGAAAGTTACGTTTAGTGATTTCGCGTTATTAATTAATTAATATCGAGTAAAGAACGGATCATGGACTTAGATTAATTAAGGTGGGTTAAATGGGAATGGGCCTTAGGTCCATGGGCTTAAAGGGATATAAATATCCCCTAAACCAACCTAAAACCCTAAACCCTCATTTCTTTCCATCCTAATCTCTACACACTCAAAAACACACACATCCTCCACCTTACACGGCCGCGAGAGAGAGAACAGGATCCGAGACCAAAATCAAGCCAACCATTATCAGATCTTCGATATACGAGCTAGATACGTGATAACCACGCAAACCGAACACATAAAGGTAAGATTTCGATCTTAAAGTTCATGTTTTTATAGACGGTTTGCCATGAAACTTGAAACGATAATAGATCGGATCTAAACGAAGCGTAAAGTAGCGAACTTGATGCTAGGACGAACCTAATAAACCCTTAAACATGTACGGTTCGTTTAAGATAAACCGTAGATCTTGTATTGAACGTTTCTGGAATTAACGGTCCAAACTTTACGTGTTTTCGGGTCAAATCTTAACCAAAAACGACCATATGAATGACCGCGGGTTAGTCAAATACCATACCCATGGATTTCTCGGTAAAACGATGATGATTTTGGGGATTAAGGATGAACAGCGGCGGCTGCTGCACAACTTCGCCTACAAGCGAACTTCGCCTGCAAGTAAGTTCGCTTGCACGCAAATTCGCCTAACTAATAACTTCGCTGATTAACTAAGTTCGCTGGCCAACTTCGCTTGTTGACAAGTTCGCCTTTGATTAACTTCGCTGGACCCCAAGTTCGCCCCTGACAACTTCGCCTGACATATGTTCGCCTAGGGTTAACTTCGCCGAACACTAATTTCACTTAACACTAAGTTCGCTTACAGTAAGTTCGCTTAATGTTAAGTTCGCTTAATGATAAGTTCGCTGGAGTTAGCGAATTAGAAAATAAATTAAAAACCTAATGAAAAATGTGTCAAGACAGTTAATGGAAATAAAATTTTTCCAAGCTGACCTGGCAGCTCGACCCCAGCCAGGGGCTCTGCCCCTTGGACCGGCAGCCCCTAGACCCCGCTGCCAGGGGCGCTGCCCCTGGACCCCCGTTCGTTGTGGGTAGTAGCTAAGACTAGAAAGATGATATGAGTAGTGGTAGTTAATTGATACATGTAAATATTATACAGTTAGCCGTGCACAGCTCAAGAAGGGAATAACGATTAACGGAGAGAGTAACAGGATTCAGGTGAGTTTCTAGCCCCATTTATGTGTTATGTTTTCGGGGCTGTGTGCATACTCAATATGTTTGTTAATACGCTTATCCTAAGAGTTAAGTGTATGCCTTATGTGAATAATGTGAAATGTATGAATGAATGCTTGATGGTACATGAACGATCTTCGGATATTACACGTACTGTCAGGTTGTAACGCTATGTATAAGGTAAGTATGATATGTATGCTTATGTGTATGAACGTGAAAGTTAATAAAAGAAGGAAAGGATGATTGTATGGTTGTATGGTTACGAAAAGGGTACCGAGCCCTAATAATACTCGAGGTATGATGTATGGTTGTATGGTAACAAAGAGGGAATCGAACCCTACTAATATTCGAGAACTAGGGAACCGAACCCTACTAATATTCGAGGAAAGAGGGTACCGAGCCCTAATAATACTCGAGGAAGGAGGGTACCGAGCCCTAATAATACTCGAGGAAGGAGGGTACCGAGCCCTAATAATACTCGAGGAAGGAGGGTACCGAGCCCTAATAATACTCGAGGAATGTAGGGCGTAATGCTCTTTATAACGTAAGATATGAAAGCAAGTTAGTACAAGAGAAAGTATGAAAGTATGAATGAAAGAATATAAGTTTGTGTGTATTGTATAATGTATGATTAACTAGAACTCACTCAGCGTAGCTGACTTTTAGTATGCACGCAGGTGAGTAGGATGAGGCAGCTCGCTTGAGGAGACACGTGGCATTGAATAAGAGGCTGGCATCAGAAGGCTCAAGACGTGATATGTTTTAATTACTTTGTTTTTTGAAAGACAAGTTGTTGTTTAAGACAAGTTTTGGATTGTTACGAAACGTTTTATGAAAGATTTTAATGTTCCGCGAATGTTTTAATTAACTCTTATATTTAGAACTGCGCTTATGAGTAAATCAAACACGAAAGTAGGGCTACCGGTAACGGGGCCTTACAGTGGACATCAAGTAATTGATGTGGTAGTTTATTTAAATATGGTGATATAAATTGTGGCCAACAACTCAAGTCAGATTGTAATAAAATTAGTAGGCACTTGAATAGTATGGGTAAAATCCCAAACGTAGATGGTTTAAACAAGAATGATGGCTCCCATGGATTTGCGAATGATGCGAGCAAAGCCTTGGGAGAACACCAGAAAAAAGTAAACGGTATTGGTCTCGTCCCACTTATTTATCATGCACAAACTGTGCCACCCAAGACACAAGTTTCATTTGAAAATTTGGTGAATGGTTATGGTGTGAAGTATGGAGAACCCCGATTGTTATGTGTTTCGTCTCATATAAATATGGTTGTTAGGTCTTTTGTTAAATCAGTTGATTATTTTTTATATAAGAATTCGTAAGCTTTAAGCTTGTTTACCGAGTATTCGGTTTGGGTTATTTTGATAATGATCAATTGTTCTTGAGCCATTTGAGTAAAGCCGTGGAATCGGTATCATTTGGTATCAGAGCTTTGGTTGTTCAAATGGCTCTACGTGAAAGCGAGTGTTTTCTTGTTCGAAGAGTCGCCGACCGAGGAATCGACAAGAACATTGGTGGTTCACGTGCTCGTGGTGAAGATCGATGCCCTACTCGTAGAGTCGCCGATCGAGGCAGCGATAGGGTCTTTTATGACCCACAGGATCGTAAGATGATCAAACGGCTCCGGAAATGAGTCCGAGATCTTGAAATACAAAAAGAGATCAATCGGCTCCGACAGAGGATCCGAGATCTCGAGTTGAAAGGGGAGATGCGAAAAGCGGAAACCGAGTCGAGCATCGTCGTCTGGGACGAAGGTGACGACGGAGAGCAGCATCTGTTTTGCAGTCACCCACCTCGGTTCTTTGAACCAACTTATTCAGAAAGTGTGTCGGAAGACAACCCCGTGTTCGATGAAGACGGGATTGATTTCGATGAAGAAGAATGTTCGTTTGTGCAAAAAGTTCTTAGTGGGATTACGTTTCAAGAGGAGGAACACGTGGAAACACATGGAGAAGATGAAGACGGCGGTGATGTTACGGTGGTCTCTGGTGGTGGAATGGTGGTTAATGGCGGTTTCACGTTGGCCGGTGAATCAGGTGTGAAAATTCCAACCACTAAGCCGACAATTAAGGGGGAATACTTAAAAAGTTCATCACTAAACATGGAATCTCCTATCTACGTTAAACTTAAAATTTATGAAGATATTGTGGTTACTAAAATTGTGGGGACTCCTTCCAAAAATATTGAAGTTCCAAAACAGAAATGATTTTAAAATTAATGGGGCTTTTCCTAAAGATAAACATAATTTGGATGATAAGGTCATGCCATCCTGGCATGAGAATGTCACGCGTGAAAACAAAAGGGAAAATTGTGGACTATACGTTACCACACAAGAAGATACTAAAACATTTGATCAAGTAGGAGTTAAACTATTCAAGCAGGTCAAATTAATTGTGAATGAGAGATGGTCCAGTGTTCCTTTTGACCCTGGGGGTATATGTTCAGAGTCATGCAAGTCAATTTGTGAAGTTGAATTGTTTGGGTGGATAATGATAATAATAAGCCGGGAGCGGGTTGATGTTCCATTTTATCCGGGTGGCTTGCTTTTGAAGGCAAAACTCGAGGACGAGTTTTTTTTCAAAGAAGGGGAGTATGACGCGGATTTCGGTCCATTAAGTCGGCCCGGCCCAAATAGTTACTTTTAGTTATAAATATGGTTTTTAGGTCTTTTGTTAAATCAGTTGATTATTTTATATATAAGAATTCGTAAGCTTTAAGCTTGTTTACCGAGTATTTCGGTTTGGGTTATTTTGATAATGATCAATTGTTCTTGAGCCATTTGAGTAAAGCCGTGGAATCGGTATCAAACGAGGTCTGGCCACAATGGAGTTGAGTTGAAATGAGGTGTTCTAGAAAAAATATACCAATTCCGGTTCAACAAAATTTAAGTTTTGGTAAAAATCCACTTATTTGTTTGTGATAAAATGTTTTGAGTGAATAATTTTTATAATTGGCCTCCATTGATACAAGAAATGTTGACTGCACACTGAAATAACCCGTTTCAACCAAATTCAAGCTTGGTAAAAATATACCAAATCCGGTTCAACCATTCCCACCCGATACCAATTATGCCCATCTTTCCACCTCTAATTTAATTTTGAATTGCAGTGCCTTTAGAGTTTCAAATTTGTTATCAAGTACCTCCTTCGAGAACATCTTACTTTACAGTTTTACATCATAACAAAGGTTAGTTTTTGTCTTTTTACATCATTAACTTTTGTTTATAGGACGAGTCAAGTTCAGTATATACGCTAGCAAATCTTCAGAGACTTCATTCGCAAGCCACCGAACATGCAACAGGAAAGATGGGAAGTAGTGAAACCATTCCTAAGCCTGATTTGATGGTTATAAAGCCTAGAACCAGGCTTTTGTTTATCTAATTGTCACTTGAATAAACTTGTGTACATCTAAATATCTAATTGTGGCCTCACTTTGACTGTCGATTATTATATATTTCAGCCTGTTCACACGATTGTATATTTCAGCTATTGTACACGTGTCATGCATCGTGGCCGATTGTATGTCTTTGTATCAAGAGTTACAAGACGAGACAGACTTAAAAGTTATCCTAAATAGTGATGATAATATTTCATATAACATCAAATGTTGTATAATAAGTGTTTGAAATTTGTAATAAATTTCTTTTCAACCATTGTACACACGTTGAAGAACCGTGGATCGACTCACTGGTAGACGATCTACTTTCCTCGGGTGTGATTATGCTATTTCACCGATGGTTTCTCTTGGATCTGGGTTCTTCCACCTACAAAATGAACAGCACCGTAAACTTACCCCTCAGAAAGGGACAGAGGGGTCCTCTTTGGGGTAACCCTCCGGTGTGAGAATAAGTGTTTGTGGGAGAAGATAATAATATGTGAGAGTAAGGAATTTGGAGTGTATTGTTTAATAGCTGAATACTCTGTGATTGTATGTTATCAAGTGATATTTTTGTCTCCTCTCCTTGTGGAGTTGATGTGATATTTATAGTGCTAGGGTTTCCCATGATTGGGCTCAGACCCAATTAGGGCTTCGTTGGCCTCTTCCAGTTGCTTTGCGCCACGTGTCCTTTTGGACACCTGGTGCTTTTTCATTGGTTATAATCACGTGGTAGCACATGGGTTTTGCTGAGTTGTCCACCTTTCATTGGCAGCTGTCAACATCAGCATATTATTATTCCTTAAAAAGATACCTTCTGGAAGGTTGTCTGACGTGCACAATCAAGGTTGCCCTAATCCTGATTTGGATAAGGACGAGGTTGATTATGTGCATGTGTGATACGCGCCTATCCTGAGGATGCGCGAGGTCTTCTCTTTATTCTCACGCGCAGATGTTTCATGCGCAAATGTGATATGCACGAGCATGTGATATGCGCCACGCGCGGATGCGCCACGCGCATATGTGATATGCGTGAGCATATGTGATGCGTGAGCATATGTGATGCGTGAGCATATGTGATGCCTGAGCATCTGTGGTGCCTGAGCATGTGATGCCTGAGCATGTGATGCATGAGCATATGTGATATGCGTGAGCATATGTGATGCGTGAGCATCTGTGGTGCCTGAGCATGTGATGCCTGAGCATGTGATGCATGAGCATATGTGATATGCGTGAGCATATGTGATATGCGCCATGCGCGTAGGTTTTGGCTTTGTGCCTTCATAAAGTCTTGATTTCAAGCGTCTTTGTCTATATCTTGTGGGTTGACCCGCCTCGCTCGGTGTTGAGGCGGGTACATACCTCTTCAAGCCCCCCCAGTCTAATGTGTGTCTTGTCTCGCGCGAGCGAGGCAAGATAGATATTAGACTTAACAGTTTGCTCTTTTAGTAGGGGTTTGTCTTTTTCCTCTTATTACTCATCGTTGCGCGAAATTCTATCCTTTTTGTTGATATCATTTGATTTGTTTTGTGCAGTCAGCAAGGAGTATGTCCACGCCGCCTATGATGAGCATATGGAGGGTGGCTCCGTCGCGCTGGGCGCTGGGGAGGTTGGCTTCCCCGATCGCTTCGATGACATGTTCATCCCTGTTGATCTGGGATTTGTCTTCGACAGTGACGCGCCTGGTAAGCCTTTGTACTTATGCATTTTCCTTTATAATACCAAATTTGGCTAACACCTCTGTTGCACGTTTTGTAGATGCGCTTGAAAACTACGAGCTGGAGCTCGCGGAAGAGGAGGAGGAGGAGGAGGCGCCCCAACTAAAGCGTAAAGCTAAGGGGAAAACTGGCGCAGGGGCCAGTAAGAAACAGAAGAAAGATGTTGCCCCTGTTGTTCAGGATCCTCCTACTCAGGCGGGGGGATTTGAGAAAACCCAGGAGTTTCCCTCCAAGTTTCCCTTGTCTTCCCTGCCTCAAAAAGTGGGCAGACCTCCTGTCCACACGAGGTATGGTGCGACTACCTCCTCCCTTCGCGCGGTGGAAAAGGGAAGCGGCGTTGCGCCTTCGACAGGTATACTTTGCTTATCCTTTGGTTATCTTTTATGATTCTATGAGCGCGATTCTGACAGAATTACTAATGAATCTTTGCTCTCTCAAATGCTTGTAGATCCGGCGACGCTGGTGGACCAACCTCAAGCGCAACAAGATGCCGAGGCTGCGCCGGAGGTCGCTTCGAAGTCCCCTGTTTTACCCTCGAAAAAGGGTAGAATAGACTTCATGGCGATGTTCGCCTCGCGAACAGAGTTGCGCAAGGTACGTATTGTGCTTATATTTTCTGACTTTTTTTTTTTAGATCAAGTCATGAACCATTTCTTTTTGTTGATTTTTTCACAGGAGTCGTAGCTGGCGTACAAGCTGCTAGCGGCACTCCTGGCGCCGGTGCTAGCGCCGTTGGTTCTGCTCCTGCTCCTGCTTGCGCTGAATCTCCCCTCATCGGGATTACTAAGGAGCAGGAGGCCGTTTTACGCGCCGACCTGGCGGCGTCTAGACCTCCCTCACCTTCTCCTGCGCACAGCCCTCCTCGCGATCATGATTTTGGTTCTAGGTCGCAGGAGAAACGGCCTGTTTCAGAGGAGGATGAGGAGTTTGAAGTTGAAGACTCCGACGGCGGGCGCGCCAGCCCTGCAGCGCCACGAGATTTTCTGGCGCAGCCTTCTGGTGGGGCTGGCGCTGACTTTTCTGCTTCATCCCCGCAGTTACAGGTTCGTTTTTGCTCCTCTGCGCGGACTTTCATATTAGTTTTTTTTTGATGACTTAGATCATTACTTTGTGTTTTCAGGAAGCCGATCACATCTACCGCCCGAGATGGAACATTACTGAGGACAGCTCATTTCAGTCCATGGGTGTGTGTGAGGACTTCTGGGCTCATTCTGTGCCTCCAGCTGAAAGGAGGTTTCAGGAGGCCCGCGCTCGCGATGACTTGCTCAAAGATCATCTGTTTGCTGGGTCGGCTTTCTTTGCTGCTTCCCAAGAGCTTCGCTATGATTACGTAAAGGTACGTGATGCTCTTGCGGAAGCCAAGCAAGAGGCTAAAGTATCTGCTTGGCATCTTTCTGATGCTCGAGAGAGAGCTGAGAAGCTCCAAGCAGAGCTCAGTGAGAACAGAGCAAGTGCCAACACCGCGTTCGTTAAGCGCGGGCATGAGCTACAAGCTGCGCGGGAGAAGCTGCAGGCGGCCGAGGCGGACGCTGCCAAGTACGCGCGCCAAGTGCGCGACTTGGAGCTGGACGCGGAGGCGCGTGACCAAGCTCTTGTCCAGTCTATAACTGACAAATCATCACTGGAGAGTGAGGTTGCCCGCCTGAAGATGGAGCTGGCGGCCGCGCAGGCCGATAAAGATGAAGCCTTGGCGACGGCAGCGTCTAGCCAGGAAGCACTTGATGCTGCGCGGGCGGAAAAAGAAGAAGTCCTGGCGGCAGCAGCGTCCGACAAAGAGGAGCTGAAACAGACTAAGGAAACTGTTGAGTTATTAAACTCTCAGATTCCTGCCCTCGAGACGTCTGTTGCTGGCCTCGCGCAGGATCGCCAATGGCTAATCTCACAGGGCATGACTCGTTGCGCTTACGCGATGAAATACTCAGACGAGTTTCAGGCCCTTGTGATGGATTGCAACGCTGCCGCGCGCTTGGTTGGTCGAGCTGAAGGGTTTACGGATGGCTATGAATATGGCATGTTGAAGAAGAACCCATCCGAGTACCCTTATCAGAGCGACGCTGCCTGTGCGGACATGGCCGCGATGGGGGAGAAGTATTTGAATACTCCCATTCCCATCCTTGCACAGGTATTTTAACCTTAATGAGATAACCTTGACTTATTTTCCAAGTCCTTTTATACTCATATTTTTCCTTATGATTTGCAGATATCCGCGCTTGCTGACCAACCCGATCTCGCCGCGCTAAAGAAATTACTTGACGAGTGCGAAGGGGCTGGTGGCGGCGATGATGGCGTGGGGAATGCTGGCGTTGCTAGCGGCTCTGGCGTGGCCAAAGGATCTGCTCCTGACACTGTCGTGATAGAACACTCCATTCAGGACGAAGAACTTGACTATGGTCAGTTTGGAGATGACGAGGAGCAGGCTGCGCCAGATGCTGAGGGCGGTGATGATGACTATGAAGAGGCTGACGTCGACGTGGAGACTTGAGAAGCCCTTCATGTTTTTTGTATTTTTATTTGTAGTTTGTATCTCATCATCTTGTAAACTTGTAAATTTCAATACTTTGGAATGAAATTATGTTTTTCCCTTCTTCGCATCTTGCGCATTCCCCATTCATCTCTTTATATTGCATGTTTGCTTGTTGAATATAAGATATGCTTGCACGTTGAAATAAGAACAAGGTTTTAAGGAAATTATTATACTTAATCCTTGTCATATTGTAAGTGATTTTGCCATATCTTGATTATGTTGACACGCGCCTTGGCGTTTTCATTATTCCTCTTTTGCGCGACGTTATCGCGCATGGAATTACGAGTTTTTTAGCCTTTGCGTGTCAATATGTGTTACTCAGATATCCATTACAGTTTCATGCGCGACCTCGACCTGAGACCTTAACAACTATGTTTTGGCATTTGCTTTGCCTTAGTTGTGTTTAGGTATTTTTATGGTTAGGCTGCGCAGTATGTAGGATGGATGTTGTGAGTGATTTGAGCTAAGGCTCACATTATTGGGCTAAGGCCCTGACGTTTTAGAGTTAAGACTCGTTAACGCGTTTGAGCTTGAAGCTCGCGCATGTATGTTTTACTTCGTTTTATTTCATTTTGATGTCAATACAATGTTGTCATATTGCTCAAAATTAATAAAGGGAAGTGTGAAACATGTATGCAAAAGGTAATAGAATTGGGCTAAGGCCCTGACGTTTTAGAGTTAAGACTCGTTAACGCGTTTGAGCTTGAAGCTCGCGCATGTATGTTTTACTTCGTTTTATTTCATTTTGATGTCAATACAATGTTGTCATATTGCTCAAAACTAATAAAGGGAAGTGTGAAACATGTATGCAAAAGGTAATAGAATCCACATTAAGAGAAGATAGCGCGTATCATTATTCATAATGGCTTAAAAAGCCTTGATTACAAACTTGACATTTTTACATGAAATATTTTCTAAGCTGTGCCGCGTTCCATGCGCGCGGGATCTTCTTTCCATTCAAATCTTTTAAAGCGTATGCGCCTTTTCCCAATTCTTCCGAGACTTGATAAGGTCCCTCCAAATTGGGGGACATTTTTCCCGGGGGTATCGCGCGGCTAGCTTCATTATTTCGAAGGACAAAATCATTTTTCTTGAAGTGGCATTCTTTCACACGCTGGTTGTAATATTTTTCCAGTTTTTTCTTGTATTTGGCTTCATTGATGATAGCCGCCTCTCTGCGCCCTTCAAGTAAGTTGATATCCAACCTTCTTTCGCGCTCGTTATCAATCTTGCTCATCATGAGCACTCTATGGGATGGGCATCCAATTTCTGCTGGAATCATTGCCTCCGTTCCATAGGTTAGGCTGAACGGGGATTCGCCATTGCTGGTTTTGCTTAATGTCCTGTGTGCCCACAGGACATTAGGTAGCTCTTCGACCCAAGAATGGGATTCTCCCTCCAACCTTTTCTTCAACCCATTTAACAAGCTTTGATTCGCGCGCTCCACTTGGCCATTCCCCTGAGGGTGGTATACCGAAGTGAAGATTTGGCTGATGCGCAATTCCTTGAGCCAGTTTGATATCTTCCTGTCAGTGAATTGTTTGCCATTATTGCTCACAATTTCCATGGGCAAGCCAAAACGGCATATGATGTGGCTCCAAATAAACTGCTTCATCGCTTCGGCTGTGATTTTTGCTAGTGGCTTGGCTTCAACCCATTTTGTAAAATAGTCTACTGCCACTACCAAGAATTTTACTCGCCCTTGCGCTTGCGGTAGGGGACCCACAATATCGATTGCCCATTTGTGGAAAGGCCATGCGGAGGTCACCGGAATCAAGTTGTTCTTTGGCCGCATGGTGTTTGGCGCATAGCTCTGACATGCTTTGCATTTTTGGATCTTTTTTAAAGCGTCCAAGTACATGCCTGGCCAATAGTAACCTGCGCTCATTGCCTTTGCAACCACCATGCGCGGGCCAGCATGTATTCCACAGATTCCTTCGTGTATCTCTCTGATCACATAGCTTGCTTCCTCAGCATCTAGGCATTTCATGAGCGGTCCCAGATAAGAGCGTCGATATAATGTACCATCAAGCAGTTCATAGTTCTGCGACTTGTGTCTTATCTTCCTCGCCTGGGCGCGATCGTCTGGTACTTTTCCCTCCTTCAAGAATTCCATTACTGGAGTTATCCATGATGAAGGGGTTGTATGAGTTACAAGGACAGACTTCGCTCCCACCGACGGGTTGCTCAATACTTCCACCCTGACATCTTTGCCAAAGTGATCGAAGCTGGTTGATGCCATCTTGCTCAACGCGTCAGCAGATTTGTTTTCGCTGCGCGGGATATGAATGATTCTGAAGCAGTCGAATTGCTCGATGAGCTTTTTCGCCTGCTCTAGATACAGAGGCATGGTGTTCTCCTTGGCATCATAAAGGCCATTGACCTGTGCTGCTACCAAGTATGAATCAACATGGGCCTCTAGCTTTTTAACTCCGAATTTCTGCGCGATGCGCAGGCCAGCCAGCAAGGCTTCATACTCAGCTTCATTGTTGGTGCTCTTGAAGTCCAACCTGATGGCGTAAGTATATTCATGATTCTCTGGATCCACCAGCTTGAGGCCTGCGCCGGATCCTTCGTTGTTTGACGCTCCGTCGGTGAATAATCTCCACACATTTTCTTCATCATTGGCTCGCGGAGGGTCTACCTCGCGCTGAGCCTCCTCAATTTTTTCTTCGGGGACTTCTGCAATGAAATCAGCCAAGACTTGTCCCTTTATTGCTGGACGGGGCTTATAGGCGATCGTGTGCTCACCTAATTCCAGCGCCCACTTTGTCAGCCTTCCCGAGAGCGCGGGGCGCCGCAAGACTTGCTGGATGTTGTAACCAGTCAGAACTTCAATGGGATGACCATTGAAATATCTATGAAGCTTGCGCGACGCGTGTGTTAGTGACAAAACTAACTTTTCCATGATGGAGTAGCGCGTCTCAGGATCTGTCAGCACCCGACTCACATAGTATATTGGCGTTTGGATTCCCTTGCGATCCACCAATAATACTGCGCCGATGGCGCGCTCTCCTGCTGATAGGTACAATGTCAATGTTTCACCAGGAAGTGGAGCTGTGAGCGCGGGCAAATTTATCAAACATTCTTTTATCTCACTGAAAGCTTGCTCGGCCTCAGGAGTCCATTTGAACTGGCTTTTCTTTAAGCAGTTTCTCAATGTATTGACAAATGGGGTAGATTTGCTTGCATGGTTCGCTAGGAACCTGTTGATTGAAACCAATCTACCATTCAGCTTCTGGACTTCTTTCATGGTGGATGGCGAGGGCATGTCAAGGATGGCCTCCACCTTCTCAGGGTTCACCTTGAAACCATCCTTGGTGACCATTACACCTAGAAATTTTCCCTCTTGTACGCCGAAAGTGCATTTGCTCGGATTGAGCTTCATGTTAACTTCCTTTAGGCGCCCAAGGGTTTCTTCGATGTCTTTGAGCATTTGTTTTTCCTCCCTGCTTTTGATCACCAAATCATCTACATAGACTTCTAGGTTTCTTCCAATCTGCTCGCTGAAAACAGCATCAATAAGTCTTTGGTAGGTGGCTCCCGCATTCTTCAAACCAAAGGGCATTTTTGTGTAACAAAAAAAAACCCTTGTCAATTCTGAAGGCGGTCTTGTCCTCGTCTTGTGGTGCCATTTGAATCTGGTGATAGCCCTTGTAGGCATCCAGGAAACATTTGAGCTTGAATGGCGCCACGGAGTCCACCTTTGCGTCGATGTTTGGTAGGGGGTAACAATCTTTTGGGCACGCTTTGTTGAGGTCCTTGAAGTCAATGCACATCCTCCATGACCCGTTACTTTTCTTTACCATCACAGGATTGGCTACCCATGTCTGGTATCGTATCGGGCGGATGATGTTTGCGCGCAATAGATCCTCAACCTGCTCATTCATGGCCCTCGCCTTCTCATCCCCCATGACTCTCTTCTTTTGAGCAATTGGCTCTACAGACTTGAACGTGTTGAGAAAATGTTGTGCCAGGTCTAGCGGAACTCCAGTCATATCAGAGTGTTTCCACGCGAAGACCGACATATATGCTGTGAGCAGTCTTTTCATTCTCAACCTCGTGTCGTCTGATATCGTAGCGCCAATTGTGATTGTCTTCTCCGGGAATTTTGGGTTGAGAATCCATTCCTCTGGCGCGTTGTCTGCCATTGGAAGTTTCATCCTCCCTTCCCGCGGAGTACTTGTCACTGCACACAAATGATCTCGGTATACAAAAGTTACACCTGTTGGTGTTGGGAACCCCAATGCGCCGTGCGCTGGCGACGGTATGGCGTTGAATTGGGCAATCGTTTCCCTACCCAAGATCATATTGTGGCATGAAGTGGTGGGCAAGACCAAGAAGTTGACAACTTCGGCTCGCTTGTGTTTTTCATCCCCCATGGTTAGTTCAAATTGTATTTGACCTAGGGGATGAATGATTTCATTCGAGACACCAGAGATCGGTGCATTCACAATCTCAAGCCTTGCTTGGTCTGCCGGATCCAGTTTCCTGAAACATTGCTCATACATGATGTCTGATTCGCTGCCAGTGTCCACCAGGACTTTTGACACTTCATAATGAGCAATGTGTGTAGTGATGACAAGAGGACTGCTGATGGAAGGGCCTCCCCTGATTTTTGGGAAGATTACTTGTTGCTCGCGCCAATCTCCTTGGATTTGCGCGCCTCTCTTTCTTGATATTTGCCCTTGCCTTCCTCCCTCGGCTACACAGATTCTTTTGTACTTTTTGCTGGCTGAGGCTCCTGATTGTTCATTTTCTGGTCTTGAGTTTTTTTACCAGGTGAGCCAGCTTGCCTGATTTCACATCTTTTTCAATTGCATCCTTCAAGTGGTGGCATGCATCAGTATTGTGCCCTGTGGACTTGTGAAACTCGCAGTACTTGCCACTGTCTGATGGTCCCTTGTAGTGTAGTGGCTTGGGGCTTTTGAATTGGACATTCTCAGTGCTTAACACCTGTGAAGGCGTTTTAGTGAGGGGAGTCCATATTCTTGGCAGAGGTCTGTTAGGATCTCTGCCGCCTTCCCTCTTGTCACCCTCCCCGCGATTACGAACGTCTTTTTGGGGCTGGGGTGAGCTTGGTTGCGCCTGCTTTTCTGCGGAAGAAAAACTGGTTGGTTGCAACCTGGACCATACAGAGTTCTGTTTGCCCCTTTTTTCGTTGCTGCGCGGTGACTCAGCTTGATGCGCTCTTTCTCTTGCCCTATCTTGGGCAATTTGTTTTTCATTTCTCGCGAAGACTCGCGATGCTTCCATTAGTTTGGCCCAAGTGGTTGGCATGCCATCTCTGCTTACGAGAGCTCGGCGGAGTTGATCACTGCGCGCAGCCTTGAATAAAGGCCACGCGCAAGAGTTGCTCAGTGATACCTCCGATTGCCAGAGACTCCTGATTGAAACGAGTTATGTAGTCTTCAATCGTTTCATCATTCCTGCGCACGCAGTGCATGATGTCATCAGGGTCGCGCGTGTGTCTGCGCTGCTGTACGAAGTGGGCTTGGAACTTTTCCAATAGTTCCTCGAACCCATCGATTTGCCCAGTCGGCAAGCTCTCGAACCAGACACGCGCCGCGCCCGTGAGGCAGCGGGCAAACATGTGACACCATGTTGGCATCGTCCAGCTTTCTAGGTTTCCTGTGTTGTAAAACCCTTGTAAGAAATCGTCTGGATCTGTTGTGCCGTCATATTTGCCCAAACCACTTGGCATCTTGGTTTTGTGCTGAATGGGGGCCTTCGCGATGCGCTCGGTGAACTTTGAATGTTTCACCAAGATGGCTGGCCTGTATGGTGTGGTTACGTCCACTTGCCCTCTTACTGGTGGGCTGTATGGCGCGTGCAGATCCAGATCGGCTCTGGCTCCAGGCGCCATGTTCACGTGCGCGCGGAGCTATGAGCCTCCTGCATGAGTATCTCGCGTCTTCCTCATGCTGTGCACTTCTTCATCACTAAACTCAGTGTGTGCAGTGTGAACGGAATGACCATCTTCCGGCGCGCGCGCCCTTTTTGTTCCATGAACGTTTTGCTTGTCAAACGCTAGGCGTTGTGTTAAGTCGGCTGACTTTTTGTGTTTGACCATCTCATTGTACTTGTCCATTAGACGTCGTTGCTCGTTTATGAGCCATTCTTTGGGGTCATTAGTTTCATCTTCTGGACCCATTGGTCCTTTTTGTTTCGCGCCGACAAGATTTTGTAACGTAAGATCGTCTGGAGGAGTTTCAGTCTGGCCATGAGGAGTTGTGATGAAAGGACGGTTACTGGTGGCGCGCGTAGAATCACGCGGCACCCTCAGAAACTGTTGTCCCTCATTAACATCCTCACGTTCAATATCCTCCAGAACTTGATCAACGTTACGAACGCCAGAAACCATGGTGAAAATTTGTTTTTTGTTTAGAGATCTGATGAGATCTTGTTGCCGTTGTAACAGTGGATGGCGCCAATGAAGAACCGTGGATCGACTCACTGGTAGACGATCTACTTTCCTCGGGTGTGACTATGCTATTTCACCGATGGTTTCTCTTGGATCTGGGTTCTTCCACCTACAAAATGAACAGCACCGTAAACTTACCCCTCAGAAAGGGACAGAGGGGTCCTCTTTGGGGTAACCCTCCGGTGTGAGAATAAGTGTTTGTGGGAGAAGATAATAATATGTGAGAGTAAGGAATTTGGAGTGTATTGCTTAATAGCTGAATACTCTGTGATTGTATGTTATCAAGTGATATTTTTGTCTCCTCTCCTTGTGGAGTTGATGTGATATTTATAGTGCTAGGGTTTCCCATGATTGGGCTCAGACCCAATTAGGGCTTCGTTGGCCTCTTCCAGTTGCTTTGCGCCACGTGTCCTTTTGGACACCTGGTGCTTTTTCATTGGTTATAATCACGTGGTAGCACATGGGTTTTGCTCAGTTGTCCACCTTTCATTGGCAGCTGTCAACATCAGCATATTATTATTCCTTAAAAAAATACCTTCTGGAAGGTTGTCTGACGTGCACAATCAAGGTTGCCCTAATCCTGATTTGGATAAGGACGAGGTTGATTATGTGCATGTGTGATACGCGCCTATCCTGAGGATGCGCGAGGTCTTCTCTTTATTCTCACGCGCATATGTTTCATGCGCAAATGTGATATGCACGAGCATGTGATATGCGCCACGCGCGGATGCGCCACGCGCATATGTGATATGCGTGAGCATATGTGATGCGTGAGCATATGTGATACGTGAGCATATGTGATGCCTGAGCATCTGTGGTGCCTGAGC
>NW_027501250.1:0-65818 GCF_021521415.1 Bidens hawaiensis | reverse complement strand
AAATTTTTCTGTTCAGTAAAGCATTACCCTGAAATCTCTTTTCGTCTTTCTTCCACCATGTCTTCTCATGATGCTGATGACCAGAAGACTGCTGGCGAATGCCAGTGCTCTCTTCCTGTCGATCTGTACCAGTATATCATCAGGAAGTTCATGCTCGAGTCTCTCGAGCCTGAGTTTCCTGAACCCCACCATACTGTGTACGATGCCCCTAGTGGCAAGATCGGGGTTTATGCTGCATTCTTTGTCTACGGGAACCTTAGGTTTCCGTTGACAAAGTTTGTGTACCGTGTCCTAGAGAGGCACGGTGTGCACCTGACAGAGGTGCACCCCATGGCCATTGCCAAGGTCCGGCACTTTGAGTGGGTGTGCCGGATACTGGGCCTTGAGCCCCTCGTTGATCGCCTGATGACCTTCTATACATGGAGGTGCATCCAAGGGTGGTACACTCTTACAACCCGTATCAAGGGTTTAAAGATTTATACCACCGAGCGGAGTCTTCGCTCCTGGAGAAGAGAGTTCTTCTTCATATCCGCTCGCGCCATCCCCATCGCCATGAAGTTCAAGAATGGCCAGGCGCTTCCGAACCTTCCCGCCCTCAACTACGAGGAGGCGGAATGGTTCTCGAAGATTTCCCGGGTCCAGTCCCCGGTTTTCCGTTTTCCGGAGTCGGCGATGGTGATGCTGGGGATGAGCCGGGTGTGGAAGGCGGCGAATGCGGATAAGGTTCCGATCGTCCTTGAATATGGTTCGAACTCTGTCCCTTATGGTACGTCTTGTTTCATTTTGCTGACTTCGATTTTTACTAACTTTCTTGATTTCAGAGGGGAACGATCTTCAGTCGCTCCTGAACCCGCGGGAGGAAGATGGTCCCGCGCGGATGGGTACTCGTGCTCTGGACGAGAACGAGTTGCCCATCTTAGAGCAGACCGCGGGTCGGTTCGTGGAGGTTTACCCGCCAGGCCAAGAGATCCTGAGCCACCGACGGCCAGGTAAGCCTATCTTCTACCCTGAACCTCTCAATGCTGTGCCTGCTGCTGGAGTTCATGACATTTCTTCTTCTGAGGAATCCGCAGAAGGTCCTCCACTGGTGCGGAAGAAAAAGGCTGCCGTCGGGAAGGGCAAGGAGAAGGTGGCCTCTACGGCCGACCCGGTAGTCCTATCTGACTCGGAGTCAGATAATGCAGAGGTGGCGGGGAAGCCCGGTGGTGAGGAGACCACCGCTCCGGAGGCTGCAGGTGTTACCTCCGGGGAGGCAGCGACGACGACGGTTACCGGTGTCAAGAGGCCGGCTCCATCGGGTTCGCCCCCGCTCGTCCGTGCGTTCAAGCTCAAGAAACCCCGTGAGTACCCCCATAATTCTTGTCTAGATTTGTTGTTTCAAATAAATTTTTCTAACACTTTTGCTTGTGCAGGTGTGGATGTTGACGCATTCCAGGTGGAGTTGGAGCAAGTATTCCCCCGCCAATGACGGTAGGCTCGGTCAGCCTTCCCGAGGCGTCGACCCAGGCGTCTACGCCTGCTTCCGCTGGTTCCAGCCTTCCTGAGGCTGTTCCAGCTGAGAAGGTGTCTCCGCCGGCCGTGAGTGCAATTTTTACAGCATCTTTCACGGAGCCGGCGGTTACTGTTGCTGAGGAGGTGGCGCCAAACATGGCTACCACAGCGGCTGCCACTATACCTGCGCCACCGGCACCGACGGCCGGACCATCAGGTATGCGCCAGGCTTCCCGCCGATCTATGCCACCTTCCCGTCTGCCTGACCTGTTGGATGGATTTCCTTTAGGTTCAGGTGATGGGTTTGGCGGCTATCGGCCTGTTATTGACCCTACAGGTACGTAGGGTTCTTTTTCCCTTATATATTTTTATCATCTTTTCCTAACTGCCTTTGTTTCTTTTGCAGTGTCGGATTCCAATGAAGTGTATGTTCCAAGATGGAACATACGCCGAGGAACAACCCTTCGCACCCCTGTGGAGTGCGTGGACTGGGCTCGCCACGCTGCTCCTCATGGTGCGTTGGGGGAAGCCATGGCTAGCTACCAAGAGGGTAGGCTAACCAATGAGCTTCGGGTTCTCCAGGCCCGGACGCAGCCCCGCGTCGAGCTGCTTTGTCGTGAAAACGACAAGTTAAAAGCAGCTCGCGCCAAAGATGTATCTGAAGCGCGGGCTCTTCGGGAGGAGAACCGGCAGTTGGCCGCTGCCGCAGCCGAGAAGGAGAAGGCATTCAAGGCCCTCGAGGTTGAAGTCCAGGCGCGACTCGAGGCCCGCTCCAAGGCTGCCCAAGCTGTGGAACAGCTTCGGCTAGCCAAGGAGACTGCGCGAAACTCAACTGAGAGGGCTGCCAAGGCTGAAGCTGTTGTTGAGCCGCTTCGCGAAGAGAATGAGCAGCTTAAATGCAAATTAAAGGCTCTTCAGCATGCTCATGACGCCTTGGCAATGGAAGATGCCAAGAAGCTGCAGGAGATCCTTGACCAGAGGGGGGTACTTGACCGCACTGAAAGGAAACTCAAAAGCGTCGAAGAGGCTGCCGCCAAGGAAGTTCAACTTGCCAACCTTGATAAAAACGGAGCCGAACGTGCTTACAAAGAAAGTCAAGCTACCCTCCAATGGCTGCTTCGAGAAGCGTTGCCTCAGGTATCTTTATCTTTTTCTTTACGCTTTCCGCTCGTAATTAGAAAATGTTCTAACTTGTATTCTTTTGTAGGTTGCGCGTCGGGTCCTTTCAGAGACCTCTGATGCGATGAGCGCAGCCCTCAACGCTTCTCATGAGGATGGGGAGAAGACTGGCTTCCTGCTTGGTCTAGGGTTTGCTGAGAGAGGCTTTCCGCCCTCCAACTTCCCTTTATTCAATGTTAATACTGAAGCTGCTTATGACCAAGCTGTGAACCAGTACGCTGCCTTCCCGCATCCAGTGGTGGAGAAGGTGAATGAGGCTGCTGCTGCTGATGATGGGCTAAACATCCTTAAGGCTTTCCTTGGGCAGCCACGCTCAGACGGTGCTGGTCCAAGCGGAGGTGGCCCTGAAGCCTGATCCTGAAGATCTCTTCCCACCGCTAGGATAGACTTAGCTTTGTATAGATTTCTTTTAGGCGGGTAGTTACCCGGCCACTGTTGTAATACATCATTGAAATATTAATCTTTTTGCGTATAAGACTGTTATTTCCTTCTTTGGGTTCCTTGCTTTATAAACTTATGACTTGCATACTTAGTTTAAATTAGCAATTTTCCAAGTGTTCAGAATAAGAACCTTTGAACGTGGTTGATAGTGGGTTAAAGTTTCGCTTCCTCCTTCGTGATTGTGCGGGTAGAACCGTCACTTGCACTTGGTAGGATGGCTAAACTTTAACTTTTTATCTAACCTGCGTGCTGGTTTTTCTTACTTTTTTAGGATAAGTTAACCTTTGAACGTGGTTGATAATAGGTGTGAAGTTTTGCTTCCTCTTTCGTGATTGTGCGGGTAGAACCGTCACTTGCACTTAGTAGGATGGCAGAACTTTACCCTTATCTGACCTGCGTATAGGTTTTTCTCATCTTTTGATGATAAGTTAACCTTTGAACGTGGTTGATAATAGGTGAAGTTTTGCTTCCTCTTTCGTGATTGTGCGGGTAGAACCGTCACTTGCACTTAGTAGGATGGCAGAACTTTACCCTTATCTGACCTGCGTGTAGGTTTTTCTCATCTTTTTAAGAATTTTGTTTTGAACCGTTCGACGCGCGGTTGTCGATAGGTTAGTGTTCATTTTCCTCATGATTCATGCGGATAGACCGGCACTTTCATTTAATGGGATGAACTCTTTCAACTGACCTGCGTGAAGGTTTGCCACGTTATTGGGTTCGTGCGGGTAAGACCGCCTTCCCACGCAACGACTTCACGTAATGTGAATGTCGTCACCAGTGTTGGATAGTTTTAACCGTTCGACGCGCGGTTGTTGACAGGTTATTATTCAGTTTCCTTAATGATTCATGCGGATAGACCGGCACTTTCATTTTTGGGTGCTGAACTTTTTCCCCTTCAACTGACCTGCGTGAAGGTTTGTCACGTTATTGGGTTCGTGCGGGTAGGACCGCCTTCCCATGCAATGACTTCACGTAATTATGCGGTGAAAACCGGCATATTAGTGTCCAGAAAAGTATAAATGTAAAATCATCAGCTTCGATATTCTTAAAGAGAATCATTTCCATTAGAAGTGGCTCTTGGCCTTCTCTTTACAAATTGGAATTGATTACATGCAAACTGTGTAATTGAACTCCCTTCCATGTTGGGATGGGAGTGCCATCGAGCCGATACGCACCTGGTTCGGGATCTCGTTCTTTACGCGGCATGTAGTCTCGTTTTTGAAGCTGGAATTGGTTCGTGTTTTCCCCAGCTGGGGTTCTATACGCACTCGCCTGCCTAGCTTTTATTTCGCCACGAGGTGCGCGAGCGTCCCATCTCTGACGAATGTTTCGACCATGTCTTTTACGTCTATGCATTCTTCAGTGTTGTGGCCTTTTGTTCTGTGATAGTCACAGTACTTGCTCCGATCAGCATCGTGATGATGCCGGATTACTGGAGGCTTTGGCCATGGGAGCTCCTCAGTAGCAAATATGTCAGTGACGCTTTTGGTAAGTGGCGTCCATCTGGAGTTCCGGTGCGGCTTTACATTATCCCTTTCACCCAATCGGTGCTGTAAGCCGGATGAGGTGTCAAAGTTTACCCTTGACTGCCAAATGCCTTGCTTCCGTTTTTTGTTCAATCGGGCGGTGAGGACGTTGTCCTCTCTCGTCCTCTGGGTGTAAAGGTTTGTGTTCTGCGGAAGGTCTCTACCCAGTTGCTTCTCCGTTTCCGCATAGCGTTTGGCTGCTGTCATGATGCCATCCCATGTGGATGGCATTCCATCTTTACCCGTTAGGGTGCGGATAAGCTCTGGGTCTTGCGCGCCCTGGATGAAGGCTGCGCGAACAAGATCCTCGCTGATATTGCCCAAACTTAACTTCTTTGAGTTGAAGCGAGTGATGAAGTTTGGCAGAGATTCATCTTCTTCCCGTGTGCATTTGAGGATTGTCCATTGCTCCTCGGTATACTTTCGCTGCTGGCTGAAGTGTTGGCTAAACTTCTGCTGGAAGTCTGCCCAGTCGTAAATGTGGTTAACCGGTAAACGATCAAACCAAGCCCTAGCAGCCCCCACCAGCGTCATTTGGAACATGTAACACCACGTGGGTTCCGTCCAATTGCTAACGGTTGCCCCCGCTATGAACCTGTTCAAATGATCATCTGGATCAGATAGGCCGTCATATGTGCCTATGTTAGGCATTTGTTTAGCACTTTTCGGGGCAATTGCTTCAGCAATGTCCCTTGCAAATTTGGACGTTCCTGCATTTGTAACGTTTGGTCTGAACGTTTTAGAGAAGTCTCGTGGACTTCCATCTATGCTTTTTGGTTTGAAGGCTTGTCCAAAATGCCTTTTCGGTTGGGTTTCCGTTTCTTTACGCTTCCCTTTTGCCTTATGACGAGGGTTCGCGTCGGAGTCGGATTCCTCCGAGTCATCCCAGTATTCGAATTCGTCGGCCTGTTGCACGGAACGCAAGCGTTCGTTCAACTCAGCCTGGAATTCCTTTTGTCGTGCCTCCGCCCATGCCTTGACTTCGTCGAGAGTCTGGCGGGGGAGTCTTCGTTTTTCAAACTGGGTATCGGTGGATCCCAGTAGGCGGTCATTTACTGCACTTGCCCCTGCTTTAGTAAGTGGGGTAGTGTTCGTAAAATTTACTTCACTTGCTCCGGCTTCGGTAGCCGGAGTAGTGTTTGTAAAAACTGTGTTGCCGGTATTCCCCCCAATAGCTGGGGTTGTGGTTACCGGAATTTCTCTAACCATCTTTTGTATAAAGTTTTGAAAAAACTGGAGAAAATTGTAGTTCTAGCTTTATGCACGGATGGCGCCAATGAAGAAACACTAACCGGACCCCGGGCCGGTTACTGGTAACCTGGGGGTTGGAGAGATGTTTCCCACGAGGGGTTAGACCCTTGGAAGATGGTTCTTCTGATAACCTGCAAAACAGACACCGTGAGCTCGTCACTGAGAAGGGGGGGTTCCTCCTTGTGACCACCCTCCGGCGTGAGAATCAGACTAGATTGCTCTTTAAATATAAAAGTATATTAAGAGATTGCTAGAGCAGATATCAGGTATATTATGATGATAATGTAATAAGATATGATAAGATCTGATGATCATACCATTTGTGGTATTTATAGCCGAAGGTAGGTTTCCAAGGGGTTTAGCCGGCCCAACACGCTACCAACTGTAACCTATGCACGTGCCCTGCCTGTGAGTGGTGGATAGGTAACGGCTGACACAGAGCAGGCGTGTCGTGCACTCTTCCTCTTCTGCCAACTACAGGCTAGGCACGTGGTATGGCAGGAGTTGGTGGGTAGGCGGCGGCTATTGGTCACAGTGCTGTGGCGTGCTGTCTGCCATGCTGCTGTCAGTGAGCTGTCGCATCTCTGATCAGATCTTTTGCCCATACCTCGTCAGGTACAGTAAAAGATCCTTCAGTATACGGACTGGCTTATTTGGGCGGGAGTATTCCCCCTCCCGCCTCTGTGCGGGATTGCTCCCGGCTTGGCTCATTCCTTCAGGTGACACTGAGATTGAGAGCTAAGTGCCTTGTGCGTGTAGCCATGCTGCGCGGGTGGCCTTCCCTAATGGCTTGTATCCGAGGCTGCGGGGACAGGCGGAGTCCTTTACCATTGGGAGGCATTTCCTGCGGGACCAGCTTGCGTACTGCGCGTAAGGACGTCACGTCTCTGAGCATGGTTGGTCCTGCGGATCCAGTTGGTCTCTGCGCAGACGTCCCTGTTTAAGGTGAGTCTTGCGGGTCCAACTGGGCTCTGCTGGGACCTACCTCTTCACCATCCGAACCCGTTGACTGTGAACTTACAAAACTATTCATTTGATTCTGTGATGACATATCTCTCGGTGGGCCCATATTATTCAACTGGTTTTTACCAGATTGTTGAATCAAATATTACAACTTAATGATCCAAGAGTCCCTTTGAAGCCAAGTCAACGCACACCCGGGTAAAAGTCAACCCCAATTAATAGTAAAACTAGCATGAAACAAAGGGTAAAATAGTAAAATCAAGTTTCTTGATTAAGGCTCAAAGTAACAACTATGCAAGAACACATAAAAATTAACTAACTGCATCAATAATATTGGCATGATCAAGTTCTAGTGTTCTACTGATCAATTAGAATATATATATATATATATATATATATATACATAATATGATTAATTTTTAGGTTTTGATAGTTCAAGATTATGATCAACTGAGAGAGAGAACAAACCTTAGTTTTCACGAAGAGACAAGAGTTGTATCCTCGTACGCAACGAGGAAGTTGTTAGTCCCCAATAATGAGAGACAAAAACAGGGTTCTAATTCTTTATGCTCATTTGTCCACTCTAAGTTGATGGAAACGATCTTGACCGTTGATGTGGTTTACTTTTAATTGAGTGGAAATCTTACGGTGATTATTAGAGGATGTGCTGGGTTTGGTTGTAAAAATCGCGTTTAGGTGTTGATTTGATACCTCTTTGGCTAGTCGTTGATTAATTGTTGTTTGGTTAAAATAGGTCACAACTAAAAGTTTATACAAAAAGTTGGGTATTTATAATACATGTATAGGGGAAAGTTAATGTATAAATGAAATTAACGTGCTAATTGTGAGAATCAAGTAGATTAATTATATACACAAGCAAAGTAATTATATAATTACATCATACGGTAATTACATAATTATTCTATGATGTAATTACTCTACTTGTGTATATAATTAATTACTCTACTTGATTCTCAAGTTTAGTACGTTTTTCATTTGTATTTGATCCAAACCCTATATGTATATTTATAAAATTACATATAAATTTCAATCTGATTAATCGTTAATCCATGCCTCTACTATCATATTAGCGCCTAACAAATTCTACAACATTGCTTGTAGGGAGAAATAGGGGATTTGGGTTGCTTTAAGAGAACTGAATACTCTTTGTGTGGTTCATTTCGAAACTAAGGAAAAATAATATGAATTTATACACACATTTATGCTTAACGGCCCTAGAATCTACGATTTCTTTGGCAATTTATCCTTGGAATCGACTTACACATGTATGCCTCCTATGAGAAAATGTCAACACATTGCTGGTAAATAACGATGACGACTTAAAAGATATTTTAATATAAAGACACATTGAGACGCGTAGCCCTGGCAGCTCAACGCTTTAATAAGACTACCCATGTAGTTACAACCATTTATACACATTAAACCAATTAATATCGGGCACTTGCGTATTTGGCTGCTATGGATGAAGTATGCCTACTGCGACTCACATAATTGGATTCGAATGTAAGTGTATTCATGGCCTAAGTGGCGTCCATTTAACCACCTTATGTATCAAAATGATTTAAAGGGTCATTCAACTTGTTTATAAAACGTTTGCAAACGTTAATAGGCATATACACTGTTTGAAAAGAGTAAAGCCAAGACACACTAAATAAGATTGAACGTATTTATCTTTTGTATTGACTTTAGATAGTCAGTCATAACTTGGGGATTGTTTCTATGATCTTTTATTCTTTTACTTATAGTTGCGTGTTTGTTTTTAGGTTTTTTTTTTCAAAATTAGTTATTTTTGTTTACTAGACCTGAACGTCTTATGTTTTATGTGAATTACAATTATTTGAGTTCTTGTAAATTAATTACTATATCTAGTTTTCTTTATCTTCTAAGTTTTACATAATCCATTTTTGTTATACAACATAAATCTTTTCATGTACACCAACGATGATCTTTAATTTACATTTAATAAATTAATTATTACTAATATATATAAAAAGAACTTTGGTGCCGCAAGTGCCTTATTGGGTCACTTGGCGGCACCTTAGTGGTCACTTTAATTTTTTTTATTGTTTATGTTTTTGTTTTTTAGTTCCGGTAGCATAATGAAAATAACGTAAATCGATCGAATGCCAATTTGTTTTTTTCCTTTTATCGTTTTAGTTATGGTATCGTAACAAACGTGACGGTTGCCAACCGAATTTGCGTAGACTCACAATATTTTGTTTTAGTTCCAGGGCTGTAACGATTGTAACGAAAACGACCAAATGGCAATTTTTTTATTTAGTTCTAATTACCGTAACAAACGCGACATAGACCAACCAAATTTGCATAGACGCGCCACCTCAACGCCGACGATTGACAACACTCATGGTTTTACCAATGCCCGAGTTTTACTAACCATCGTCACCCCATTGGTCAACCTCTTCTTTTTATACTTTTTTTTGTTTTTGTTCTGATATTTAAAACACGTAAGCGAAACTGAAGAAATTCACGTCGACTTGTCGTCTCAACGTCTGGGACCGAAAACGTTTGGGTTTTTCCAATGCCCGGATTTTATCAATGTGCCCGGCGCAACGCGCCGAGTAACACACTAGTTTTAGGCCTGTAAACGAACCGAACGTTTGGTGAACTGTTCATGAACCGTTCGGCGGGAATTTCGTTTATGTTCGTTTATTTAATAAACGAACGAACATGAACACAAAATTTGTGTTCGTTTAATTAAATGAACGAACATGAACAAATGTTCCGTTCGTTCATTATGTTCATGAACGTTCGTTTATGTTCGTTTATATATTAATAGAAAATAATTAAATATTATATGGATATGTCATCTGTTTAAAGGTTTTATATTTGTTAATTTGTGTTCATTTATGTGTTTTCAGATTTAAGTTTGTTTATGTTTGCTTGTGTTCATTCACATTGGTTCATATATGTTTATTTATGTTCGTTTTTCTTTGATTAGTTATGTTTGTTTAGATTTTAAACAAACGGACATAAACGAACACAAATGTCCATAAACGCACATGATCATAAATATTTGTTTGATTAATTATAAAGTTAAATGAACGAACACGAATATGCCCTTGTTCGTGTTCATTCGATTCATTTACTGGCTTTCAATATTCACATTGATGAATACATCGGTCTTATTCTCAGCCTCTACCGATTTTTATTTGTGTTCATTTGTGTTCGTGAACCGTTCGTGAACACATTAATTTTCTTAATGAACGAACACGAACATAAAATCTCGTTCGGTAAGTGTTCGTGAACCGTTCGTGAACACAATATTTTCTTAACGAACGAACATGAACAAGGCCTTGTTCGTGTTCGATCGGTTCGTTTACAACCCTAACTAGTTTTATATAAATGTGAAGTATGGGAGCAATCGCATGGAAGTCTCATATCTATTTTTACAATTTTACTAAAATAAAGCATTTAATAACTGAGTTAGGACATGCTTTATTATAAAAAATAAAATGAAATTTAAGTTGGGAACAACAAAAGTAAACAAAATAATTAAAAAAACACTAGATGATAGGGGTGGCAATGGGTCGGGTCGGGTCGGGGACGGGTCCAGGTATTCCCAGACCCGGACCCGATTATAAAACCCCGCCCAGACCCGTCGGGTATTTATCGGGTAAATACTCATCTGGTATCGGGTTTACCCGCGGGTTTCGGGTATACCCATTAGTTTATTAGAAATACCCGTCGGGTATGTCCGACTCAAATCCCATCGGGTTTCTATCTGGTTTTGAAAATACAACACAAATAAATTTATTTTTCTAGTTTCATGATACACTTAATTCAACAAAAAGATAAAATTATACCAAAAAATATATAAAAAAAGATCTACGTAGTTTATAGAGGATGAGTGAGTGACGGGATGTAAAACAATATATATATATATATAATATAATTTTAATATTCATGGAGGACACACAAAGGACAACTGAACACAAATACCATTTTTTTTATTGTTACTGTATGTGTGTGTGTGTGTATATAATTATGTCGGGTATATAATCGGGTAAACTGGTCCATATTATCGGGTAATCGGGTCGGGTAATCGGGTATATTAGAAATCCCAGACCCGTCCCAGACCCGCGAAAAATTTAAAAACTAATCCCAGACCCGTCCCATACCCTAATGGGATGTAACATCCTAAAATTTATAATGTTGAATAAAGAAAGTTACGTTTAGTGATTTCGCGTTATTAATTAATTAATATCGAGTAAAGAACGGATCATGGACTTAGATTAATTGAGATGGGTTAAATGAGAATGGGCCTTAGGTCCATGGGCTTTAAGGGATATAAATATCCCCTAAACCAAGCTAAAACCCTAAACCCTCATTTCATTTCCATCTTATTCTCTAACACACTCCAAACACACACACACACACCATATTTCGGCCGAGAGAGAGAGAGAGAGAGACGTCCAAGACCAAAATCGAGCCAACCATTATTAGATCTTCTATATACGAGATAACCAAGCAAACCGCGACCACACCGAACGTATAAAAGGTATGTTCTTACCTTTAAAGTTTACGTTTTATTGAACGTTTAGCCTTTTGAATGTCCTTAAGCTTAAAGATCCAGGCTTTATAGTATATACGGGATATATATACGACCGAAAATGGTTAGGGAACGTTAGTGGGTGATGTCGAACCATAACAAGGGTATTAAAATCGCCAAAATGCTTGATAAAAACCAAACCCGTAGCTGAACTGGGCAACTTTGCCTGCGAACTGGGCAACTTCGCCTGCAAACTGATAACTTCGCCTTCAAAGCTTAACTTCGCCTTCAAAGCTTAACTTCGCCTACGGCCAAGTTCGCCTAACTGGTAACTTCGCCTAAGGCCAAGTTCGCCAAATTGATAACTTCGCCTACGGCCAAGTTCGCCTAATTGGTAACTTCGCCTAAGGCCAAGTTCGCCTAACTGATAACTTCGCCTAAGGCCAAGTTCGCCTAACTGATAACTTCGCCTAAGGCCAAGTTCGCCTAACTGATAACTTCGCCTAAGGCCAAGTTCGCCTAACTGATAACTTCGCCTACGGCCAAGTTCGCCTAACTGATAACTTCGCCTACGGCCAAGTTCGCCTAACTGATAACTTCGCCTAAAGCTAAGTTCGCTTAAGGTTTAACTTCGCCTAAAGTTAAGTTCGCTTAGAAAATAAATTAAAAACCTAATGAAAAATGTGTTAAGACAGTTAATGGAAATAAAATTTTTCCAAGCTGACCTGGCAGCTCGACCCCTGCCAGGGGCTCTGCCCCTTGGACCCTGCTAGGGGCTGCCGCCCCTAGACCCCGCTGCCAGGGGCACTGCCCCCGGACCCCCGTTCGTTGTGGGTCATATAAAGATAGAAATACAACATGAGTAGTAGTAGTAGTTAATTGATACGTGTAAATATTATACAGTTAGCCGTGCACAGCTCAAGAAGGGAATAACTATTAACGGAGAGCGTAACAGGATTCAGGTGAGTTTCTAGCCCCATTTATGTGTTATGTTTTCGGGGCTGTGTGCATACTCGATATGTTTGTTAATACGCTTATCCTAAGAGATAAGTGTATGCCTTATGTGAATTATGTGATATGTATGAATGATGGCTTGACGGTACGTGAACGATCTTCGGATATTGCACGTACTGTCAGGTTGTAACGCTAAGTATAAGGTAAGTATGATATGTATGCTTATGTGTATGAATGTGATAAAGTTAATAAAAGAAGGAAAGGATGGTTGTATGGTTACGAAGAGGGTACCGGGCCCTAATAATACTCGAGGTATGATGTATGGTTGTATGGTAACGAAGAGGGAATCGAACCCTACCAATATTCGAGAACTAGGGAACCGAACCCTACAAATATTCGAGGAAAGAGGGTACCGAGCCCTAATAATACTCGAGGTATGATGTATGGTTGTATGGTAACGAAGAGGGAATCGAACCCTACTAATATTCGAGAACTAGGGAACCGAACCCTACTAATATTCGAGGAAAGAGGGTACCGAGCCCTAATAATACTCGAGGAAAGAGGGTACCGAGCCCTAATAATACTCGAGGAATGAGGGTACCGAGCCCTAATAATACTCGAGGAAGGAGGGTACCGAGCCCTAATAATACTCGAGGAATGTAGGGCGTAATGCTCTTTATAACGTAAGATATGAAAGCAAGTTAATATAAAAGAAAGTATGAAAGTATGAAAGTATGAATGAAAGGATATAAGTTTATGTGTATTGTATAGTGTATGATTAACTAGAACTCACTCAGCGTAGCTGTAAGGCCCCGTCACCGGTGGCCCTACTTTAGTGTTGGATTTACTCATAAACGCAGTTCTAAATATCAGAGTTAATTAAAACATTCGCGGAATTTAAAAACTTTCATAAAACATTTCATAACAAAACACGTCTTGTCTTAAAACATCATTTTGTCTTTCAAAATAAACGAAACATTAAACTTAAACGTCTTGAGTCTTTCGATGCCAGCCTCTTATTCAGTGCCACGTGTCTCCTCAAGCGAGCTGCCTCATCCTACTCACCTGCGTGCATACTAAAAGTCAGCTACGCTGAGTGAGTTCTAGTTAATCAAGCAACTTATCATACAACCACTTCATACAATATATACGTATCCGAAGACACATAGTCCACTGTCTAACATGCCACTGTTTAACCACTTAATTACCCCTATAGCTTAGCCTCTTAATTACCCCTACAGCTTAGCCACTTATGCCTCTTTATGCCACTTGATGCCACCTTAATAACGAAGTCACGTATAGGCTTACCCTACCACGTACTATCGTCATGCCACTAACACTCTTACTAGACTCTGCCACTTCTATCACACTCTACCTCTACTTGTCTACAGCACTCTTTATACCAATACAATATTTACATAATAAGCAAGTCGCATCATAGAATACATACACACTAACAACAACTTGACAATCACTCTCCTTGACGATACGTGCAATATCCGAAGATCGTTCACGTACCGACAAGCATTACATAATAGCTACTTGTATAACATCTATACACTTACCACTTAAGGTAAGTGTATTCACACTTTCGCATCTAACCTGCTTAACTTACCACTTAGCCTCTTATTTACACCTACCACCTTGCCACTTTAATAACGTATAACGTTATGCCACTTTGCCACTTAATAACGTATTACGTTATGCCACTTTGCCACTTTAATAACGTAAAACGTTATGCCACTTTGCCACTTTAATAACGTATAACGTTATGCCACTTTAATAACGTAAAACGTTATGCCACTTTAATAACGTAAAACGTTATGCCACTTTGCCACTTTAATAACGTATAACGTTATGCCACTTTGCCACTTTAATAACGTAAAACGTTATGCCACTTTGCCACTTTAATAACGTAAAACGTTATGCCACTTTGCCACTTTAATAACGAAGGCACGTATAGGCTTACCCTACCACGTACTATCGTTATGCCACTAACACTCTTACTAGACTCTTGCCACTTCTAACACGTTCTACCTCTACTTGTCTACAACACGCTTCATATCATTTACATAATAAGCATGTCACATCAACAATCATACACACATAATAACGATGGCACGTACAGGCTTTCCCTATCACGCGCTCACGTTATGCCACTAACACCCTTGCTAGACTCTTGCCACTTTTAACACACTCTACCTCTACCTGCCTATATCACACTTCATATCAGTTCGGTATTTACGTAATAAACCAGTCACATCATAACATTCGTACACACTATCAACCACTTGGAATTTACTATCCTTGGCGATACGTGCAATATCCGAAGATCGTTCACGTACCGACAAGCATTATAAAATATATACCTCGTATAACATCTATAGCATACACTTACCACTTAAGGTAAGTGTATTCACACTTCACATCGAGTATGCACACAGCCCCGAAAACATAACAAGGAATGGGGCTAGAAACTCACCTGAACTCTGCTTCTTCCTCTGATAGTTGTAAATCCTTTCTTTAACTGAGCTTGGCTGACTTGAACGAGTCGAACTACGAACCCGGTTAAGCCTTGATGTTGTTTTGGTCCGTCACGACGTTCCAGCACCAACAAGCTCGGGTTTTCGCCTTCGGATCTTGGTTCGGGTCGTGTGTGTTTTGGGTGTGTGTGTATGGAATAGGTGAGAATGAGGATTAAATGGTGGTTAATGGTATTTATATTTAGGGATCATGGGCTTAAGCCCATGGACTCTCCTTCCTTCTTTCATAACCCAAGTCCATAACCCATATCCATTACCCAACACTATCCCGACCCATACTAACTCCTACTCTATTTATTTATTTCCCGATAATCCGAGTAAACTTTCCCTCTATTATTAAGTAATATAAATAATATCATTTTGGAAATTTCGGGATGTTACAAGTCTTCCCCCCTTAAAGAGGTTTCGTCCCCGAAACCTAACTTATTCCCTAGAAAAGGAAAACTTCTTATATTTACACTCTTTATTGAATCGCCTTTGCTTTCTGGGTTATCCCTCTTACTCCTGACTTGTAGTCATCGAGCGGTGATCATGTGTTTTAGCTATTACGGTAGCTTGTCCATGAAGCCCTCGATGTACCAAGTCTCGTATCGCCTTCCCGAGGAACCATCTCCTATAATAACGCTAACTCCTAAGGCGACGCTTTACCATCACACAACTATTTATCATAACCAACATGCATTCAAGATAAATTCATAGGTCGTTCATACAAAAACACAAGAAGTCACAAGTACTTCATAACATAAAAGGAAATCATTCAAGCTTGCTAAACAAACATAGGTTCAACTGTAACATAAAACACTCTTTAACTACTAAACATAAAACAGCTGTGACATGCCACTTATTCTCCTGCAACCTCCTCAGCAGTTAATAGACCATCCTTTCACGCGTTTCCTCTTCCTTCCCCCACTGCCACGGCTTCTCCACACGCCCTAGCTATGTGACCTGACTTACCACACTTGTAACACTTCTGGTCCTCGGTGCATTCACGGGAGATGTGCCCCTTCCTCCCACATCGGTAGCACTGATTTGGACCAGCCTTGCATTCCCCCAAGTGCATCTTCCCGCACACCTTACATGCTTCCTTTCCTGCCATCTTCTGTGTCTTTCTCCCTGCACGCTCCACGACATCCCCAGCTCTTTTAGTTCCTTTCCCTTTTTCCTCATCTTCCACTTCCACATCATCCGCCGCCAGATCATCATAGACCATCTCCGCCAACTCGACCGCTGACTCAAAGGTAACGGGTTTGTTGGCCCTGACTAACATGCGGACCTTCTGGGGAAGTCCTCTAACGTAGCACTTGATCCGTTTCGCCTCGGTGTTCACCATGTCAGGAACCAGCCTAGACATGCGGTTGAATTCAGTGGTGTACTCACGATGTGTCATCTTGTCCGCCTTCAGATTCAGAAATTTCATCTCGGCCCTCTCAACCTCAGCATCAGCACAGAACCTTTTCATCACTAACTCCTTAAGGTCATCCCACCTCATGGCCTTAATCTCCTCTCTGGTCTTCCTTTGTTCGACAGTTTCCCACCAGTACATGGCCTCATCTTCAAATGACTGAGTGACATAACCCACTGCTTGGTCGGGACGGCATTCGCTAATTCGGATTTTCTTGTCCATTGTGGTTATCCACTGGAGAGTAGCGATTGCGTCTCCCAACCCAGTCAGCTTTGGCGGGTCGCATCCTTTGAAGGACTTATAGTTGCACCCATCTCGGCCTCTTTTCCTGTCATCGACCTTCACAGACTTATCCTCACTCGAGGCCTCTCTTTCTCCTTCCCCATCCTTCCTACCATCACCACCCGCCCCTTCAGCAGTTCTTTCACGGCTTCCAGCAGATCTTTCGGGATTCAGGTTCTTCATAGCAACAACTACAGCTTGAACAATGGCTGCTTGGACTGCAGGGCTAAGTTGAACCTCTTCGTTATTGTTCTGGTCTCCTCCAGCTGCGCTTTCTTCACCTTCGGTGTTAGAAGCTGTCTCAACCGAAAGTTGCTAGACATGACGAGGCCTGCCGTGTCGTCCAGTGCGACCTCCAGCTCCAGCAATGTCTCCAGCCCCAGCCATCATATTCTAAAAGGGAAAACACAAACATCATCACTCAAGGAACTATTTAGTACAAGGATAGCAAGGCTAACAGGTAATAACAGTGGCCAGCTGTGACTAGCTGATCACGTTGCTTTCCATGTCCTATACACTTCCTTTTATGAGTCTATTTGTGCTGTTCTACTTAAGCAGTTAGTCAAATCAACAATCAATTATTCCTATCCCTGCCGTTCACGTATCTTTTCTTTCTCATTAACATATATAATTTAATTATACACTTTACCTTTACTGATCTTGCTTGAGCGACACATGGCATTCTTGAACTGGCATCTTCTTTCCTTTCTTACTTAAATTCCATTCTCTGTTCGAGTCTAAGCATGTAGGATGCTTAAATCTCTCGAACTTATGCTCTGATACCAACTTGTAAGGCCCCGTCACCGGTGGCCCTACTTTAGCGTTGGATTTACTCATAAACGCAGTTCTAAATATCAGAGTTAATTAAAACATTCGCGGAATTTAAAAACTTTCATAAAACATTTCATAACAAAACACGTCTTGTCTTAAAACATCATTTTGTCTTTCAAAATAAACGAAACATTAAACTTAAACGTCTTGAGTCTTTCGATGCCAGCCTCTTATTCAGTGCCACGTGTCTCCTCAAGCGAGCTGCCTCATCCTACTCACCTGCGTGCATACTAAAAGTCAGCTACGCTGAGTGAGTTCTAGTTAATCAAGCAACTTATCATACAACCACTTCATACAATATATACGTATCCGAAGACACATAGTCCACTGTCTAACATGCCACTGTTTAACCACTTAATTACCCCTATAGCTTAGCCTCTTAATTACCCCTACAGCTTAGCCACTTATGCCTCTTTATGCCACTTGATGCCACCTTAATAACGAAGTCACGTATAGGCTTACCCTACCACGTACTATCGTCATGCCACTAACACTCTTACTAGACTCTGCCACTTCTATCACACTCTACCTCTACTTGTCTACAGCACTCTTTATACCAATACAATATTTACATAATAAGCAAGTCGCATCATAGAATACATACACACTAACAACCACTTGACAATCACTCTCCTTGACGATACGTGCAATATCCGAAGATCGTTCACGTACCGACAAGCATTACATAATAGCTACTTGTATAACATCTATACACTTACCACTTAAGGTAAGTGTATTCACACTTTCGCATCTAACCTGCTTAACTTACCACTTAGCCTCTTATTTACACCTACCACCTTGCCACTTTAATAACGTATAACGTTATGCCACTTTGCCACTTAATAACGTATTACGTTATGCCACTTTGCCACTTTAATAACGTAAAACGTTATGCCACTTTGCCACTTTAATAACGTATAATGTTATGCCACTTTAATAACGTAAAACGTTATGCCACTTTAATAACGTAAAACGTTATGCAACTTTGCCACTTTAATAACGTATAACGTTATGCCACTTTGCCACTTTAATAACGTAAAACGTTATGCCACTTTGCCACTTTAATAACGTAAAACGTTATGCCACTTTGCCACTTTAATAACGTAAAACGTTATGCCACTTTGCCACTTTAATAACGAAGGCACGTATAGGCTTACCCTACCACGTACTATCGTTATGTCACTAACACTCTTACTAGACTCTTGCCACTTCTAACACGTTCTACCTCTACTTGTCTACAACACGCTTCATATCATTTACATAATAAGCATGTCACATCAACAATCATACACACATAATAACGATGGCACGTACAGGCTTTCCCTATCACGCGCTCACGTTATGCCACTAACACCCTTGCTAGACTCTTGCCACTTTTAACACACTCTACCTCTACCTGCCTATATCACACTTCATATCAGTTCGGTATTTACGTAATAAACCAGTCACATCATAACATTCGTACACACTATCAACCACTTGGAATTTACTATCCTTGGCGATACGTGCAATATCCGAAGATCGTTCACGTACCGATAAGCATTATAAAATATATACCTCGTATAACATCTATAGCATACACTTACCACTTAAGGTAAGTGTATTCACACTTCACATCGAGTATGCACACAGCCCCGAAAACATAACAAGGAATGGTGCTAGAAACTCACCTGAACTCTGCTTCTTCCTCTGATAGTTGTAAATCCTTTCTTTAACTGAGCTCGGCTGACTTGAACGAGTCGAACTACGAACCCGGTTAAGCCTTGATGTTGTTTTGGTCCGTCACGACGTTCCAGCACCAACAAGCTCGGGTTTTCGCCTTCGGATCTTGGTTCGGGTCGTGTGTGTTTTGGGTGTGTGTGTATGGAATAGGTGAGAATGAGGATTAAATGGTGGTTAATGGTATTTATATTTAGGGGTCATGGGCTTAAGCCCATGGACTCTCCTTCCTTCTTTCATAACCCAAGTCCATAACCCATATCCATTACCCAACACTAGCCCGACCCATACTAACTCCTACTCTATTTATTTATTTCCCGATAATCCGAGTAAACTTTCCCTCTATTATTAAGTAATATAAATAATATCATTTTGGAAATTTCGGGATGTTACAGTAGCTGACTTTTAGTATGCACGCAGGTGAGTAGGATGAGGCATCTCGCTTGAGGAGACACGTGGCACTGAACAAGAGGCTGGCATCGGAAGACTTAAGACGTTTAAGCCTAATGTTTGTTAATTTTGAAAGACAAAATGATGTTTTAAGACAAGATGTGTTTTGTTATGAAATGTTTTATGAAAGCTTTTATATTCCGCGAATGTTTTAATTAACTCTGATATTTAGAACTGCGTTTATGAGTAAATCCAACACGAAAGTAGGGCTACCGGTAACGGGGCCTTACAAGGGACGGGTAAGACCCGTCCCAATTATGTCGGGTATCGGGTATTCTCATCGGGTTCGGGTTTCACAGCCATCCCTACTAGATGAGTATAAAAGGGGGACAACTTTATAGAATAGTAACCAAGTTTTAAAAGTGTTTCAATTAAGTCACTCAACTTTTAAAAAATGTTTCAATCAAGTCACTCAATTTTCATATTTTATTAAATTAAAGGTTTTAACATAATTTTTTAGCATTTTTCTTTTTTGTTTCACATAGGAAATCTTTTTATCATTTTTTTATGTTGACGTTGAGTGGCGACGTTAATTTTTTTTTATTTAATTAACGTTTTTTAAAATTTTCCAGAGTTTAACTACATATATTGCAATTCCGACTCCCACATATTATCATCCATTTATTTCTTGATGCACAAAAAAACTGGTGAGACTCCATTTGAAGATTTAGTGACTCAATTTGAGAAAAATATGTATAAGTAACCTAATTGGAATACTTTTGAAACTTGATTACCATTCTATGAGATATTCCCTAAAAGAAGAAAAGAAAAACCATGTATGTTATAGTAAGTATATTAGAGTTATTTGAGTTTAAAAAATGGCTAAAATAAGTATATAATTAAAAAATTATAACACAAATTTAAAATTTCCTATTTATTAAATAACTTACAATTTAATCTTACTTATTATTTCTTATAGTCAAAATGCCTAATATACATCATAAACCTTGTATTAAATGAAAAGTAACAAAATTTAATAATTTGAATTCCTTTTAAATTAATTACTATATCTACGTTTCTAATATTTAATTTAATTTTAAGATTTTACTAGTTTTACCTTTTCCATCTTTGCTATACAACACAAGTTCATTATGAATTAATTATTTTATATACATTTTTTGTTATATGCACAAATTGATTATTAATTATTTTATATACACAATTGATTATTGAATTAATATTTTACTAGTTTTACCTTTTCCATTTTTGTTATACACTAAAGTTGATCTTTAATTCACATTTAATAAATTAATTATATATATATATATATATATATATATATATATAGTATAAGAACATTCACACTAAAGCCTCTATCTATATCTTTATAATTTTACTAAAATAAAACGTTTTGTAAGTTAATAAATGTGTTGGGACATGTTTTAATTCAATAAATAAAATGACATTTAAGTTGAAAACAACAAAAAGTAAAAATCAGTAATAATAAACTAATTAAAAAAAACTAGATGGATATTGAAAAAAACACATGTGTGTTACTATGTTATAATAAGTGGATTAAAAATATTTGAGTTTAAAAACAGCTAAAACAAGTACTCCATTTAATTAGAAAAATTCTAACACAAATTATATTCCCTATTTTTTATTTCCTATTTATTAAATAATTACAACTTAATTAATTATTTATTTATTATAGTCAAATGCTTAAGATACACCATGAACCTTGTCTTTATTTAAAAAGTAACAAAAATTAATTATTTGAATTTTTATAATTTAATTACAATATCTTCATTTCTATTAATTAATTAATTAATTTTAGTTTTACCTATTCCTTTTTTGTTATACAACATAAATCTTATCACATACAAAGTTGATTTTTAAATCACATTTAATAAATAAATTATTTTATATATATGTGTGTGAAGTATAAGAGAATTCGCATTAAATCCTTCATCTCCATCTTTTTAATTTTCCTAAAAACAAATAGTTTCTTGTAGCTAATACTAAGTTAAGACATGCTTTATTTTAAAAGATAAAATGATATTTAACTTGGGAACAACAAAACTAAAACAATAATATTATAATAATTAAACAAACTAGATGAGTCTAAACAAGAAAAAACATGTATGTTATACGGCTAAAACAAGTATAAAATTAATAAATATCAAACAAAAATTTAATTTCTCTAAGTTTTCATTCCAATTTATTAAATAACTTACATTTTAATTTTAATTTTTTTTATTATAGCCAAATGCTTAAATACATGATAAGCCTTGTCTTTGGCTAGTTAAAAAAATTAATTATTTGAATTATTGTAATTAATTACTATATATACGTTTCTATTATTTAATTTATTTTCTTATTTTTTTAGTTTTACATTTTCCAAATTTGTTATACAACACAAATTATCACACCCATTAATGTTGATTTTAATTCACATTTAATAAATCAATCATTTTATATATATGTGAAGATACGAGCCTTCCCATGAAGCCATCACCTGTATCTTTATACTTTTACTAAAATAAAACATACATTTAATAACTAAGTTGAGACATGCTTTATTTAAAAAAAATGGCATTTAAATTAGGAACAAAGAAGTAAAATCAATAAGAATAAAATAATAAAAAAAACATGTATGTTATATCAAGTATATTAAAAACATTTGAGTTTAAAAACGGCTAAAACAACTATTTAATTAAAAAAATACTAACATAAATTTAAATTCCCTAATTTTCTTTCCTATTTATTAAATAACTTACAATTTAATCATAATTATTTATTGATTACTAGTTTTTATCCCCCGTATTACGGGGTTGTTTTATCTTAGTTGTTTATAATATTTATTTATTTTTTGAATTATTATTTTTTATTGTATGAAAGTTAATAATATACTTATGGTTTGATGATAAATTGTTTCATAAATAAATGAGATGTTATAACCCGGTTTTAAAGGATGTATGGGTTTGATGAGACCCAAGACCCGTTTATTTTTTTACTATAAAATTGGTTTTTTAATTATAAATAATATATAACTTTTTTTAAATCAGATATTAATTTTGGGTATATCCTACTTTATAGGATTTTTAAATCAAATATTTGGTGAGATTGGTTTTTAATTTAATGAGATTTTATAACCCGTTTAAGAAATATTTGGGTTTGATATGACCATACCCGTGAATTAGGGTCAAATGCATGAGAAGCCTCCATTTAAAAATCAAGCAAATCTGGTGAATCCAAAAAAGGGGGGAGCGACCACATCGCGACACCTAGGAATTTTGGATTTTCGTTTATATATATTACTAGTTTTTATCCCCCCGTATTATGGGGGTTGTTTTATATTATTTGTTCTAATACTTATTTATTTTTTTCATTTATATTTTTTTATTGTATGAAAGTTAATAATATATTTATGGTTTGATGATAAATTGTTTGACAAATAAATTAAATGTTATAACCCGATTTAAAAGTTATATGGTTTTAATGTGACCAAAGACCTGTTTATTTCTTTTACTATAAAATTGGTTTTTTAATTATAAATAATAGTTATGAAAGTTAACAACATACTTATGGTTTGATGAGACCCAAGACTCATTTATTTTTTTTACTATCAAATTGGATTTTTAATTTAAAATAAATAAGATATTAATTTTTAGTATATCCTATTTTATAGGATTTTTACATCAATAATTTGGTGAAAATAATTTTTAATTTAATGAGATGTTATAACCCGTTTAAGGAATATCTGGGTTTGGTAAGACCATACCCATGAATTCGGGTCAAATGCATGAGAAGCCTTCATTTAAAAATCAAGCAAATCTGGTGACTCCAAAAAAAGAGGAGCGACCACATCGCGACACCTAAGATTTTTTGGTTTTCGTTTATATATATTATAGAAAGATAGCCAAATACCTAAAATACACCATGAAACTCGTCTTTTGTTAAAATTAAAAAAAATATATTTGAATTCTTGTAATTTAATTACTATATCAATGTTTCTATTATTTAATTTTATTTCCTTTTTTTTAGTTTTACCTTTCCCTTTTTTGTTATACAACACAAATCTTATCACGGATCCTAACGTTGATCTTTAATTCACATTTAATAAATCAGTTATTTGGGTTTGTATCATTTAAGAACTTTAAAATGGTTAAGAAATAAGAACTCTTAGAAACTCTAAACAACCAAACATTTTTTAATTTTTTTTATATATTAACATTATTTACGAGTAGTTTTATCATATTTTATATAAAAAAAATTTATTACATATGTTAATCACAAGTTTACATATGTGTAAAATTTATGTATAACAAATTTACATAGGTGTAAAACAAAACATAGATATGTATAAAAACTACTTTTCAAAATTATAATCGTAAATATAGATATACAAAAAATAATAAAACTACACTCAAATAACATTAACATACAAATTTTTTTTATAAAAAACGTTAGTTTAACAGTTCTTAAATAATTTAACAATTATGTAATGATACTCATTCTCAGTTATTTTATATATATATGTGAGGTATAAAAGCATTCATATGAAGCCCCCATATCTATCTTTATAATTTTACTAAAGTAAAGCATTTTGTGCATTTAATAACAAAGTTTGGACATGCTTTATTTCAAAAAAATAAAATGGCATTTAAGTTGGGAACAACAAAAGTAAAATCAATAATAATAAAATATAATTAATATAAAAACTAGATGAACCTAAAAAAAAGCATGCATGTTATCAAGTATACTAAAAATATTTGAGTTTAAAAAACCGCTAAAAAACTATTTAATTAAAAAAACACTAACATAAATTTAAATTCCCTAATTTTTCTTTCCTATTTATTAAATTATTTACAATTTAATCTTAAGTATTTATTTATTATAGCCAAATGTCTAAAATACACCATGAACTTTGCTTTAGTTAAAATTATAAAAAAAAAATGTTTTGAATTCTATAAACAATAATAAAACTGAAAATTACATATAAAAATATGAGTGTATATAAAAACTGAAAATTATACATTAAAGTTCGATCCGATTAATCCCGATTAATTGCTAGTCCATCCATACCCCACCACCTGACTAGCGACCAACAATTTTTACAACATTGGCTAAATGTCTAAAATACACCATGAACCTTGTATTTAGTTAAAAGTATCAAAATTTAATGGGATTTTCACATATATTTTTTCCCAGTTGTTTACCGTTTAACCAGTTCGATTATACCCAAAGCCGGTTATAGAGGTTAGGTTTTTGCACTTGAAAACTGGTAGTACCCAACCCGATTAACCAGTTAGTTGACCGTTGATCACTAACCGGTTAACGGTATGTACAAGTCTAGTTAGGACCAGCCCTTTAAAATAAAAACCAAACAGTTATCTGTATAGTTGTATGTGTTATAATCAGTTCACAAGGGGGTGTGTAATTGTGTAAACCAAATGGTTAGGTTCAAGAACAGGTTTGGCCTCAAACTGAAAACACCATTTTACATCAGTCACAGATCTTAACAAAACACAAACAATAATCCATGCTACAAAACATAATTATTCAAACTCATAAACAACCTCTCATAATCATTAATCAATTCTCCTTAACCTCACCGCAATCTTCAATAACAACCTTTGAAGAGCACGACCCGCTATCAGATCCAACCGCCTCCATCTCTTTCACAACACTATACCCCTCAACAACCTTACCAAACACCACATGCTTCCCATCCAGCCACGAAGTGTTAGCGGTGCATATAAAGAACTGCGACCCGTTAGTGTTCGGGCCCGCATTAGCCATCGAAAGAGTCCCAGGCCCCATGTGCTTCAGTTTAAAGTTCTCATCAGCAAACTTTGCACCATAGATTGACTCGCCCCCGGTTCCGTTACCCCTCGTGAAATCCCCTCCTTGGCACATGAAATTCGGGATGATTCGGTGGAATGCTGATCCTTTGTAGTGTAACGGCTTCCCGGAAATCCCGATCCCCTTTTCACCTGTGCAAAGAGCACGGAAATTTTCTGCGGTTTTTGGGGTGACATCAGCGAATAGTTCCATGACAACTCGGCCCGCTTTCTTTGTTCCGACAAGTATGTCAAAGAAAACTTTTGGGTTGGCCATTTTTGTAAGCTAATCTGCAAATTTGTGTAAGGTTGCCGGTTAGTCATATAATTAATCTAAACATACTGAATATCCTAACATCTAACAATCACTAAATCACAAAAAATACTAATCCAAGATCCAAATACTACAAGCAAATGTCATAACTAATAAGAGTATTGTCACTGATGGTTTCAACAGCATTGCTTTTAGGGTAAGGATAAAGTAGAAATGTGTTTATCGAGTAAATGGTACGCAGCGAATAGCAAAATCCACGAGGTGCCAAAAGTTTATAAATCATATCTAGCTATAACTTATAAGAGCATAGGGAGTCCTACACATTGTACCATTTTCCTCATTTTATCCGGATTGACACACCAACGCCACGTCATCTTTTTCCTTCTTTTCCTGGTATTTTCCCATTTTCCCCAAACATCATGCATAGTTGTCAAAAGCGGTATTCAAGATTTTTTTTTTAATTTTTTTAATATCAAAAATTGTAAAAACATTTTTTTTAGAACCGTAAAAGCTTATTTTCTGAATGAAAACCCTAATTATTTCCTTAAAAAATTTATACTACCTTACTGCTAAACACAAAATAGCGGGAACTATTTCATTGCCATCGCGACGTAGCATATACCAGGCCGTCGCTATTGACGATATTCGCTATTGACAACTATGACATCATGGTTTCATTCCACTTCTTCCCATTTCTTCCAAACGGGTACACCACACACAAAAATCATCCAAAAGAAAGGCGGAGTTATCCCCGGATTCCGTGGAAAATCATCTGGTAGAAACCTGGGGGATGATGGTGTTCCCATCTTAGGCTGTTCAAAAAAACTCAAGGCCCGTATCTCGACTCGTAGCTCGCTCGATGAAAGCTCGAATAAATCTAGCTAAAAAAATTTGATTTCAAACGACCTGAGCCGAGCTGGCTCATTTTTGTAACCAAGCTAAAGCTCAGCTCGGCTCGTTGGCTAGATCTTAAGCTCGTTAAACTTCGAGCTCATGCTCAAGCTGAGCCGAGCTGCCACGTTTAATTTCGAGATCGAGCTTGAACTCACGCCGGCTCGACTCTTTTACAGCCCACTCAGCATGCTGTAAGTAGCTTAATTTTTAGTATAACTAAAGTAAAGCCTCTACTTTGTATACCTAGAGTAAATATAAATGTAGTTATAATTAGTGTAACTGTTAGTATAACTATAGTAATTACTTATTGGGCATAATTTCATAGCCCAAATTTTACAAATTTTGGGGATAATCGATTGAAAATCATAATCAGTATACTCTAAGGCGTTATAATCAGTTTAAACGCACATCCAAACACTACTGCAAGTATAAATTGCGCACACATCCAAACATGAAAGCACAAATTACAGAACTGGCAGATTCAAATTCGCACAATATGTGTTCAAATTGACAGATTCAAACAGGGTAATCGAAAGATAAGAGTAGTATACCTTTTATGGCGATTGAATTGGAAAATGCCTCAGCAAGAAATAAGTGGCGTGGGTTTTTATTAGGGTTTTAGCTTTCTATATGTTTACTGTATCACCCCCTTTTAGTTTATGTATCACCCTATTCTACCTTTTACTTCTCTCATTCGCCAAATGTATTTCGTTCTAGAGCATTCATGTTGGAGCCTCCGTATACAAAGAAATTTTTGTTTACTTCTTAAAAAACTTTTACACTCAACTCTCCGTCTCTATCTATATCATAATCATTAGGGGTCTTCTTCGGGTTCGTTTTTCGGGTTTCGGGTTTTTTGGGTCGGGTTCTTCGGGTTTCAAAGTTTTAAATCTTGACCCGAAACCCAACCTGAATCTCTCACGGGTTTTTCGGGTTCGGATTTTTTCGGGTTGGGTTAATCGGGTTTCGAGTATTCTAGAAAACAAACCAAAAAACAAAAAAAAAATGCTAAAATTAAAACAACATATTATTCTTTGCTCGTAAGCAAATAATCAAATAATAAACTAGCATAACTTGATAAAGCAATTCAAAATAAGAGTAAAACCAACTTGAACCATAATCGTCTTCTATCGGGCATGATTTGATTGTTCGATAAACGGTTGCTATTAGTAATAAACTAAAAACATAAATTAACAATAAACAATGGATCTATAATAGTTGTAATGACAACAATCGATTAGCACCAATTTCTGATAACGTTAGTGGCTAATACTAAGTCTATTATACCTAAAAATATATTTAATTCCAAAACTAAAAAGTTTATTCGGGTTATTCGGGTTGACCCGAAACTTATAAATCAAACCCCAGAACCAACCCGAATTACTTCGGTTCGGGTTCGGGTTAGTCTTTTCTTGGGTTCGGGTTTTTTGGGTCGGGTTAGTTCGGGTTCGGGTACGTGTTTTCTCGGGTCGGGTTTTGGGTTTCGGGTAAAAGTGACAGCCCTAATACTCATAAACAATTCGTTTGTTAACTTTTTTTTATTAATATAGTCACAAACAAAACATAGAGGGTTAAATATGAGTATGTATGTATAGAGGCGCACTTTAGTTCTTTATAAACTTTTATTTATTACAGAGATTCCAGTGTAGTCGTGTTTTAGTTGTTTTATTTATTATGTTCTCTATATTGTATAGAAAAGATAGATATAGAAAATTCGATGTGAATGTTTTAGAGCATTCCTTACGTGTCCTTCATATTATCGTCATATCGTGAGTGAGTTCTTTGTATTATATAGAATAGTTGTAAGTAATTGCGAGTAAAAGTTATAAAGGAACTTTTGTTCATAAATATGGGAAAACGTTGTTCACACTCTATAATTTTTTAATGTGGTTGTGAGTGAATGAGAGAGAAAATGTCACGATAAAAGTATAAAAAATATTATTTAATTAAAAAATATAAAGAAAATTTAATATTTATTAGTGTAATTATAAAGATGAAGAGACGTTGTTATGAATGTTCTTAGTAAAGTAGAAGGTGATGGGTGCATTTGGGATTTTAGTATTTAACATGTTTAAGTTTATGGTTTTTCAAAAAATGTTATGTTTGATCTTTTGTTGAAGATTGGATTTTAATAATCTAAATTGTTAACCACTAGCCAATATTATCTCCTACTAACAATCTAAGTAGTGGCAAACTCAACTTTAATTTTGTTACCAATAGTGTTGTAAACGAACCGAACATTCATCGAATTGTTTGATGAGAAGTTTGGTTAATAAATAAATGAACATGAACAAGAAATTTCATTCGATTAACTAAATGAATGAACACGAACAAATGCCATGTTCATTCAGTTGTTCATGTTCATTCAATTATGTTCTTGAACATTCGATAATTTAGTCATTTGTGTTCGTGTATGTTCGTAATATTAGTGACTACTTCAGTCCGTGTATGCTCATCGAATTATTTGATGAGAAGTTTGTTTATATTCGTTTGTTTAATAAATAACGAAGATGCACAAGAAATTTTATTTGATTAACTAAATGAATGAACATGAGCAAATGCCATGTTCATTCAATTATGTTCTTGAGAGTTCGATAATGTAGTCATTTACGTTCGTGTATGTTCGTTATATTAGTGACTCATTCGGTTCTCACCCGAAACAATAAGACAATTTGTATCCTAATATTATACAAATAATATTCAAATTGTCTTATTGTTTCGGGCGAGAACCGTATGTTTGTTGATTAAAGATTTTTTAATATTTTAATCACTTTTATAATTTTTATATTGTGATTGTAAGATCAATTATTAATAAAAATTGGATTTAAATAATTCAAACTTTGAATTATTGGTTGTCATTTATCCCAACTAAGAGCATTCTCAGCTAGTCTTTCATCAACATCTTTATAATTACATTAAAAAACATTATATTTCTCTTTCATTTTTAATTAAATAATTTTTTTATACATTTATCATTACAATTTCATTCTCATTTACTCACAAACCAATATAAACATATATTAAAAAAATAAATAGGGAAGAACAAAGTTTCTCCAAATTTACAAAAAAATACTACATTTTCTCTCACTACCTTATAATTTTCACTCACAACCTCACCCTATACTTTGCAAAATCTCATCACATAATTTTTGAGGATAAGTTGAGAATGCTCAAAATGAGGACAGTCCCAACTTAAAATATATATTTCCTTCAATATTTTTTTAACAAATTAGTCTAACCTAATTAATTTGGGATACTTGGATGATTGCGGGCCTACCACACCAAAATAATTAAACTAGAAAATAGATATAGAGGCCCACAACACCACCACCACGGCACCACCTTCACTGCGAAGGCCATTGGACCAAAAGAAATAATTATATATATGTAGCGATGACAAAGTACCTATCAATAAAATTTATGATTCATTGAGCAAATTTCCAGAGGGTCTGCCACGGCATTTGATCCGTGTAGTTGAGTTGTTGTTTGAGGTTTTATGTCGTATGGTCATTGAAGTTCTCCCATTGTTTGCTTCTTTGTATTTACCACCTTAATTGGTGTGGTCATTAGTTTTGGGATAATTTCAAAAGTTATCTTTTTCCCTAATTGAAGGCTTGGGGTTTTATGTTGTTAGGTTATTTTTCCTAGGTCCTCATCGAAGGTGGTTTTCCCGGTTCTGTTGAAGGTAAAGTATTCAAATTCAGTAGATAAACTTGTGTATTTTTGGTTGTTTATGCGTGCTTTGGTTGTCTGTTATTTAAGCCGTGTTATAGAATTAATGTTAAACAAATTGGCTTTTAAAGTTTGGTAAAAGACTACTATTAGTTGAAAGGTTTTGTGTTGTATGTGCAACTAGCTGTAGTTATTGTAGAGGTTTTAAGTTACTAACGCATTAGCTATCTATGGATATTAACAAACATCAGCCTTCACAAAAAAGATCGAGTGTTGTTATGGGTTTACGTGCAAACAAAGTCTCGATATATTTGCCACCAACAACGGTCAACAGCCGTTAGCAGCCACCATCTAAATGGCCAAGACAACCAACTTTTGCAACAACCAACAACCTAGGCCCGTTTTTAGTAATATGAATGACGGGACGATGATGTCGTAAAACCAAAAACTATTGCTCCTATGCTACCTTCACAACTCTACGTAACTACCTATGTTATGTTTCACGAGTACTAAGTCCTTTATATTTGGTACTAATCGGCGGCATCCACATTCAGTTTCGTATAATTTTGGGTGAATAACTAGTTTATGTGTGCTTTATACAACATGAGAACAGACAATGCCTATTTCGGTGGCAAATTGTCATAAGTCTAAATACGTGTCCACTATATATAGACTTGAATTTTATCGCTTTGCTTGCGGTGCGCATATATAATGTATATATGTGTGAACCCTCGGGTGGGAAAAAGTGAAATTGCACTAATTTTGACGTTATTTTACTAATCTCGTGAAAATAACGTTAAAAGTGGCGGAAAGTTAATCAGGCATCATGTAGTGGCGATGATAGCCGAAAGACAATGGCACATGCACCAATCGACGGTGTCCCGATGGTTGAGTGTTATGTGCCTTATGTGCAAGACTTGATGCAAAACTACTATCGAGCCGGGGGTCTCACCAGAAGCAGCCTCTCTATTCCTAAAGGGTAGAGGTAAGATTGTCTACATCTTACCCTCTTCAGACCCTACCATAGTTTTGCTATTTGTGAGATATAATGAGTACGATGATGATGATGACAACTACCATAAGCTAGTCTATATAAGCGCTTTGTAGAAATCTTATAAATAATTATCGTAATGTTGTTGAAAACTTATGTATGCAAAAGTTGACCAAATACGAGGAAATTAGAACAATTTAAGGTGAAAAATTCTAAATTCCATTTGTCAGATTAATCATTTGTTGACTTTTCGAGTTTAGATTCACACTTCTGCCGAAAATGACTAAGAGCATCCACAACATGGTGTAATACCCAAGGTTTGGATGATGTGACAGAAAAGGCAAACAAGCATGAACTCAATTTATTGTTGTAGAAGAAAGTTTGAAAGGTTGGGTTTGAATCTTCAAACTTGCAACAAACAAGGGGTGGTGGGTCCATTTTTCCACCCTCTCAAGTGGATATATACATATATATTATGTACATGGTTTTAATAATATTTTAATGAGGTTTGTAAAGATTTGTTGTTGTGGTAGAAAGTTGAGGTTTTTGAAAAAAAATTGGAATCTGATGTGGCGTTGATGTGTCGGTTTGTAAATGTTTGTTGTTGTGAATGCTCTAAGATCAAGCTTTGTCTATCTATCTAAAGAATATTGTGATTTCAAATACAAAAGCGACCAAATATTGGTTACCAAATCCCTGCAGGTACTGATTTACATTATTGTAGGTGATCACATAATCAAGGTAATTAATAAACTCCTTATCATTTTTACATATCACATCATTAGTGGTTAATACTTTTTGGGTTTTTTACAGAACCGAATACAGAAAGCTGAATTGGTATTTTTACATATCACATCATTAGTCGCATGAAAGGACAACCGTACTACCAATGTATAATCCAACGCACGACAAAGATGTGAACAATTTGTATTTTACTTCCAGCAAAAAAAAAAAAAAACTAATGTACACACAAATATACAGTAATGCATTTATGTTAATGTTATTGTGTATTTATGTGCCGCGACGCGCGTGGGTCAAATTTCTAGTTAGAAACTATATATGTTTAGAAGAAGGATCAAGTTCCTGAAGACAGACGAGACTTATGTTACTTTGAATGTTATGAGTTTCCACATAATATTTGAACTTCCCCTCAAACAACTAAAATATTACCATTAAACAGCTTACAACGTACTTGAATGATGATACATCATCGTTATTGGTATTAGCATACATAGAGTTTCAATAGATTATTACTCGACCAACCTGCTCAAACTTGTGTCCTCACGCACATCGGTCAACCCATATGGTTTGTAGGCGATGGCGTTTATCCTCCTACCGGTGGTTTCCAGCACTTGTAACAACTGCCCTCACCTAAAAAAGTAAGGACATGGGTAAGTAAAGAACGGGCCTCTAAATTTAAATCCAATAAATCTCGTATATAAAGTAAATTATACGACGATAATGTGAAACAATAAATAAAACAAAAATATATTAGCAAAATATTTTTTTAGTTTTTAAACAAGCCATGAAGTTATCCTACCATTTTTGATGTTAAACTAAATGGTCTCTTTTTCTTTAAATATGAATACGAAAAAAATGACTATTAGCATGAGGTTAATAAGAATTGGGCTCATGACATAATGACATAATAGCTATTAATAAAAATGAAAAGCAAGATAATAAAATTATAGTATAAATGAGTTTTGCAAGATTTGATTTGAACTTGGGCATCTTAGTTTTAATGGGAGAGTGTTTACCGGTTAAGCCAAATTAAAGATATTAAACTATAAGGTTTACATTATTTATACATATATAAACGCGTCAACTTTTTCTGGACTAAAAAACTTGTAGGCCGCCGTCGCCCTCTCTACCCACCCCTCTGGGCAAGCCTGACCCTACCTTTCGCATTTATTTTGTTCATAAGTCGGAGTAAACACAAATGAAAATGATATAATCAATGTACATACATTCAAAATTTCAAATACATATTAGTATGTATATATATACGTCTAGAGTTAAATTCAAGTGAGAATACTCCATTTCTACGAGAATAAATCCCACGTGACATGATGTATTCAGGGTCGGTTCTGAGAAATCAAAAAAAAAAAAAAAAAAAGAGGCCGAAGGCAAAAAAAATTTTGGTCCTTAAGTAAAAAGAGTGTTTTGTTGGGTTTAAACAATTTATTTTTTATATGGTTATAATTTGGGTTGTGTAAAAAACTTTTTTTTATATAAAAATAGAATTAAACATGCCTCAAATGAGACTAGAACACATAACCTTTGGATTGAGAGTAATACTCTTTTGCCACTAGACTAAGCTAATAGTTACTTTATTTAGTTTGAACATTAAATATACATATTGTTTTAATAAAAATACATATAAATTCTTTTAAAAAAAAATATTCGGGCCTAGCGGGGTGTCGGGTCTGTGACCGTCAAGTTGCCGGCCACACCTTATGATCGGCCCTGGGTTTATTCATTTAAAACTCTTGTTCTAGAAAATATAATGTCCTCAAATGATCCCAAATATATAGGATACCAACGGGACGAGTTTATCCTAGTCCTATACCATGTTGTAAATCTTGTCACATACCCAACCCGATGAGCCAGACTAGTCGGGTACCTGATTAAACGTTACCAACGGTTAACGTGCATACCCGTTAGTTTTAATTTGTTAAAATTACATATATCTTTGGTTTGCAAGTACAGAAGTACATACCAGCGCGTTGTGGAAAGTTGTGACCAAGCAGGTTTCTTGCTTCTGATGAAATCAAGACAAGTGTAAAAATTACCGCTAAGAACAAGGTAACAATATTATTGAACTTCATTTTCAGAAACTGCATGTACGTGTTCTGGCCCTGAAGAAACACTAAGTGAACCCACGGGCAGATTATAGATAATCTGGGGGTTAAGTAATGTTTCCCACGAGGATGAGGTCCAGCAGAGAAGGTTGTTCTTCTGGAGACCTGCAAAACAGACACCGTAAGCTCGTCACTGAGAAGGGGGGGGGGGGGTTCCTCCTTGTGACCACCCTCCGGCGTGAGAATCAGACTAGATTGCTCTGAATATAAGTGTATATTAAGAGATTGCTAGATAAGATTGAGATATCAGATGATGTCCTTACCATTCCAAGGTGTTGGAGTATTTATAGCCGAAGGTAGGTTTCCTAGAAGGTACAGCCGGCTGAATAGTAATCCTGTTCCACCAACAGTGGACTACGCACAGGCCATGCTGGTTGGTGGATAGGCTACGGCCAACAGTAAAGGTCGGCTGTATACTGTTCCTTTACTGCCGGCTACGCACTGTTCCACCAACTGTAGGCTGCGCACGTCCCATCGTAAGGGTTGGTGAGTAGGCAGCGGCTAATAGTGACAAGCAGTACTAGAGGGTGCTCCTCCTCGTATTGTTGTCGGTGAGCTGTCACCCTGTGATTGGTTCATGGGCTGCTCTGGTCAAATTGTCTGTTCCGCCCATACCTTAGTAGGTATAGTACGAAAGACCTTCCAGAAGCATACGGACTGGCTCATTTAGGCTGGAGTATTCCCGCCTTGCTCATTCCTTCATGTGACTACTGAAGTGGCTAATGCCTTGTGCGTGTAGCCTTGCTGTTAGTGCGGGTAGCCTTCCCTGATGGCTTGTATCCGCAGCTGCGGGAACAGGCGGGGTACTTCACCATTGGGAGGCTTTCCCTGCGGGTACAGCTGGCGTACTGCGCGTAAGGTTCTTTGAGCATGGTGGGTCCTGCTGGAGCAGTTGGTCATTGCGCAGACGTCCCTGTTCAAGGTGAGTCTTGCGGGTCCAACTGGGCTCTGCTGGGACCTACCTCTTCAAGTCCCCCCAGTCCAATGTTCTTCTCATGAATTATTAATAAGTGAGGCGAACTTTTGGACTTAGCAAGGGGTTTTGAAAAGGGTTTAGTTTTTAGGTTTTCCGTGGTGATTCTTCCCGCGGTTTTCCTGATGTCACGCAGAAATTCCCGACTTTTCTGCTTGATCTTTGGGTGTGAAGCGGGTAGGTTTGTAACCTCCTCGCACGTCAGGAGCGTTGAGTCCCACTTGTGTGGATTCTCCATGGGGTCTTGGTAGTTTTCAACATAGTGATCAATTATGCTAAAACCACCGATTCCATCTTGGAGTTTCAAACAATGTAGTTCTCGACGTTCCCGTCATGCGGGGATGTTATTCCCGTTTCCGCAAGCATGGCCCAGAAAATCCTTCTTGGTTTGAATTCCCTGCAGAGTGCTAAGTATGTGAAGGGTTTTGCCTTGACACTGTACCCGCACTCGTCTTACGGTTACTTTACTTCCAAGGTATTCCTGGCGTCAATTCCCTGCGGGTGCTAGGTATGTGAAGGGTTTTGCCTTAACATTGTACCCGCATCCGTCTTACGGTTACTTGGTTGCCAAGTTATTCTTGGCTTCAATTCCCTGCGGGTGCTAGGTATGTGAAGGGTTTTGCCTTAACACTGTACCCGCATCCGTCTTATGGTTACTTGGTTGCCAAGGTAAGGGGTATTTTCCCGCTTACTTTTGAATCTTTTTGAATTTTGAATTTTGAAATTCGAAGAGTTGGTGAGAGGATAAGAACAGTCCAAACCTCTGAAACGTCGTGCGACGGTTTCTTCTGACTGTGTCAGGACGTGCAGGAAGTTATGGTGACGTGACAGTATATGGTCATTCCAGACGCTTTTTCAGGCGCGCGGGCGCGATTTTTCGGGCGCGTGGCCGCGAAATTAATGGTATGCGTCCTGTCAACAGCTGTTGCCAGCTTGCTTTTTGCCACGTGTCATAGTTTCATTGCACCTTCATTTTCTCTCTCTTCCGCATTAATTTCATCGCATTAATTGCGATTAGTATATAAAGGGGGAGAGGGTTCTTTGTAATCCACACTTTCACTCTTCTCTTCTTTTTCTTTGCGATTTCCGGCGAATACTAACCTTTTCAGGCAAGCATTCTCCCGAAATCGTTTTCTTCTTCTTTTACAAGATGTCTCGTGATCTCGAATCTACGGCTGATGATAAGAGTACTGCTGGCGAGTGCCAGTGTGCTCTGCCTGGCAACCTGTATCGGTACGTCGTCAGGAAGTTCATGCTCGAGTCTCTCGAGCCTGAGTTTCCTGAACCCCATCAGACCGTGTACGATGCCTCCAGAGGCAAGGTCGGGGTTTATGCTGCATTCTTTGTTTATGAGAATCTTAGGTTCCCATTGACAAAGTTTGTTTACCGTGTCCTTGAGAGGCACGGTGTTCATTTGTCCGAGTTGCACCCCATGGCGATCGCCAAGATTCGCCACTTCGAGTGGGTGTGCCGGATTTTGGGCATCCAGCCCTATGTTAACCGCCTGATGACCTTCTACACTTGGAGGTGCATCCAGGGGTGGTACACATTGATAACCCGGATAAAGGGTTTGAAGATTTGCGCAACCGAGCGCAGTCTTCGCGCGTGGAAGCGGGAGTTCTTCTACATCTCTGCTCGCCCCATCCCCCTTGCCATGAAATTCAAGAACGGGCAAGCCCTTCCTAGCCTTCACGCCTCCAACTACGAGGAGGCGGAATGGTTTTCGAAGATTTCCCGGGTCCAATCTCCGGTTTACCGGTTTGCGGAGTCCGGGATGGTGATGCTGGGGATGAGCCGGGTGTGGAAGGAGGCTGATGCGCGCAAGGTTCCGATCGTCCTCGAATACGGTTCGAACTCTGTTCCTTACGGTATGCCTTTTTTCCTTTTGTTGATTTTGAATTTCTTCGAACTTCTTTCCTGTTTATTTCAGAGGGGAACGACTTGCAGTCGCTCCTGAACCCGCGGGAGGCTGACGGTCCCGCACGGATGGGTACTCGCGCTCTAGATGAGAACGAGTTGCCCATCCTCGAACAAACGGCGGATCGGTTCGTGGAGGTCTATCCGCTAGGCCATGAGATCCTTAGCGCCCGTCGGCCAGGTAAGGCGCTATTTGACCCTCGACCCCTCAATGTTGAAACCTCTTCTGGAATTCCTTTAATCGTATGCTCTGATGAGGAATCCGCAGATGGTCCTCCGTTGGTGCGGAAGAAGAAGGCTGCCGGCGGGAAGGGGAAGGAGAAGGCCTCCACTGCCGATCCAGCGCCTCGGTCTGATTCTGAGACCGAGAGCGAAGAGGTGGCGGGGAATCCCGGTGGTGATAAGACCACCGCTCCGGAGGTTGTGATTGTCACCTCCGGAGAGCCAAAGAAGACGACGGTGACCGGCGCAAAGAGGCCGGCTCCATCGGGTTCGTCCCCGCCTCTTCGTACCTTCAGGCTCAAGAAAACCCGTAAGTACAAACTTCCTGTCTTTTTACTTCATAGCTTAATATCATTAACACTTTTCTTCTTTACGCAGGCGTGGATGTTGACGCATTCCAGGGTGGAGCGCAGAGGAGTACCTCTCCGCCAATGACGGTAGGCTTGGTCAGCCTACCTGAGGCGTCGACCCAGGCGCCTGCGCCTGCTTCCGCTGGTTCAGTTGCTCACTCCTTTGAGCCGACTGTTCCAGCTGAGATGACGTCACCGCCGGCTGTGAGTGCTATTTTTACAGCATCCTTCACCGAGCCGGCGGTTACTATTGCTGCGGCGGCGACCGCGGCGGCTGCTACCGTGCCCCCGCCATCGGCAACGACGGTCGACCCATCAGGTACGCACGGGGCTTCTCGCCAGTCTTTGCCACCTTCCCATCTGCCTGACCTCTTGGATGGATTTCCTTTGGGTTCAGGTGATGGGTTCGGCGGCTACCGGCCTGTTATTGACCCTACAGGTGCGTAGGGTTTTTTTGGCCCATTTTATATATATATATATATATATATATATATATATATATATATATATATATATATATTTTATCATCTTTTCCTAACTGCTTTGTGTTTTTTGCAGTGTCGGATTCCAATGAAGTGTATGTTCCACGATGGAACATTCGCCGAGGAACAACCCTTCGCACCCCTGTGGAGTGCGTGGAATGGGCTCGTCACGCTGCTCCAAGTGGTGCGTTGGGGGAAGCCATGGCTAGCTACCAGGAGGGTAGGCTAACCAATGAGCTTCGGGTTCTCCTGGCCCGGATGCAGCCGCGCGTCGAGCTGCTTTGTCGTGAAAACGACAAGTTAAAAGCAGCTCGCCTTAAGGAAGTAGCTCAGGCGCGGGCTGTCCGGGAGGAGAACCAAAAACTTGCAGCAGTGGCTGCGGAGAAGGAGAAGGCCTTCAAGGCCCTCGAGGTTGAAGTTCAGGCTCGACTCGAGGCCCGTTCCAAGGCTGCCCAAGCTGTTAATGAACAGCTTCGGCTGGCTAAGGAAACTGCGAGGAACGCAACCGAGAGGGCCACCAAGGCTGAAGCTGTTGCTGAGCCTCTACGCGTGGAGAATGAAGAACTTAAAGCCAAATTAGAGGCTCTCCAGCAGGCTCATGATGCCTTGGCGATGGAAGACGCCAAAAAAGCTCCAAGAAATCTTGGACCAGAGGGGGGTGCTTGACCATGCTGAGCGTAAGCTAAAGGGTGTCGAAGAGGCTGCGGCTAAAGAAGTGTTGCTTGCCAACCTTAACAGGAGTGAAGCCGATCGCGCCCGTAACGAAGCTCAAGCTGCCTTCCAGGAAGCTCTGGTTGCCAAGGAATGGCTTCTTCGAGAAGCGTTGTCTCAGGTAAGCTTTTCTTGTCTTTACGTTTTTCTTTGTAAATAGAAAAGGTTTTGACACTTGTATATTTTCTTTTGTAGGTTGTGCATCGGGTCTTCTCAGAGACATCTTACGACGATGCTATGAGCGCAGCCCTCAACGCTTCTCACGAGGATGGGGAACGGGCCGGCTTCCTGCTTGGTCTAGGGTTTGTTGAGAAAGGCTTCCCGCCTTCCAACTTCCCTTTGTATAATGTCGATACTGAAGCTATTTACGACCAAGCAGTGAACCAGTATGCTGCCTTCCCGCATCCGGTGGTGGAGAAGGTGAATGAAGTTGCTGCTGCTGATGATGGGCTAGCTATCCTTAAGGCTTTCCTTGAACTGCCACGCTCTACTGACGGCGCTGGTCCAAGTGGAAGTGGCCCTGAAGCCTGATCCTGAAGATCCCTTCCCGCTGCTAGGATAGATTTAGTTTGTATAGATTTACTTTCTTGTAGGCGGGTAGTTACCTGGCCATTCTTGTAACGAATATTTATGAAATATAAATCTTTGTGCGGCTAAGACCGCTTCTTTCATTGGATTCCTTGCTTTATAAACGTTATATGACTTGCATACTTTAGTTTAAATTAGCAATTTTCCAAGTGTTTTAGAATATGTTAACCTTTGAACGTGGTAGATAATAGGTGTGAAGTTTTGCTTCCTCTTTCGTGATTGTGCGGGTAGGACCGTCACTTGCACTTAGTAGGATGGCTAAACTTTACTCATATCTGACCTGCGTGTAGGTTTTCCTCATCCTTTTTTAGGATAACCTTTGAACGTGGTAGATGATAGGTTGAAGTTTTGCTTCCTTGTTCGTGATTGTGCGGGTAAGACCGTTACTTGCACTTACAAGGATGGCTAAACTTTACTTACATCTGACCTGCGTGTAGGTTTTCCTCATCCTTTTTTAGGATAACCTTTGAACGTGGTAGATGATAGGTTGAAGTTTTGCTTCCTTGTTCGTGATTGTGCGGGTAAGACCGTCACTTGCACTTACAAGGATGGCTAAACTTTACTTACATCTGACCTGCGTGTAGGTTTTCCTTATTTTTAGCGTTGTGTTTATGCAGGTTTTGCCGCCTTCCACACGTAACGACTTACTTCTTCCCCCATTTATGCGGTGAATACCGGCACCAGTGTGGGAAGTTCATAAGTATAAAGGTAAAGTTATCAACACATTGTGAAAGGAGAATCATTTCCATTAGAAGTGGCTCTAGGCCTTTTCTTTACAAGTTTGGAATTGATCTACATATAACATTTGCGTAATTGAGCTCCATTCCATGTTCTTGGGATGGGAGTGCCATCGAGCCTTTCGAGCCGGTATGCGCCCTTTCCCAGGACTTCTTTGATAATGTATGGCCCTTCCCAGACCGGGGCCAGCTTTCCTGGGCGTTCTTGGTTCGAAGCCTCGTTGTTACGCAGTATGTAGTCTCCTACATTGAAGTTGCAGAGTTTTACCCGCGTGTTGTAGTACTTTTGCATTTGTCGCTTGTAGTTCTCTTCACGCACTGCGGCTAAGTCTCTGCGTTCCTCAGTCAGCATAAGATCCAACCGTCTTTCCGCATCATTGTCTTCTGGCTGAATCAAGATCCTTGGTGAGGGTAAACCAATTTCGACCGGGACCATGGCTTCTGTGCCATAAGTGAGGCTGAACGGGGTTTCTCCCGTACTGGCCTTCTTCAGCGTTCTGTTTGCCCAAAGGACGTGCGGAAGCTCGTCCACCCAGCCGGATCTGTGTTCCAAGAGTCTTTTCTTGATGCCTTCGACGATGCTCTTGTTTGCTCTTTCCACCTCACCATTACCTTGCGGGTGTGCCACTGAGGTAAAGGTGTGGGTGATTTGAAGTTCTTTCGGCCATTGTTGTAGCTTCTTGTCAGCAAAGTTGGTGCCGTTATCGCTCACCAAATTCTGTGGAAGTCCAAAACGACAAATAATAAATTCCCAAATAAATTTTTTGATATGTTTTGCGGTTGTTTGGGCTAAGGGTTTTGCTTCTATCCACTTGGTGAAGTAGTCGATGGCTACCACTAGGAACTGAACATTTCCTGCTGCTGTAGGAAATGGGCCTGTCACATCGATGGCCCACTTCTGAAATGGCCATGAAGAAGTGACTGGAACAAGTTCATTCTTCGGGCGGTGCGTGTTGGGTGCGTAAAGCTGGCAAGACCTGCATTTTCTAATGTATGCCAGTGCATCCGTATGCATCCCCGGCCAAAAGTATCCCGCGTTGTTTAGCTTAGCTACAACAGCGCGGGGACCTGCGTGTACTCCACAGATGCCCTCGTGTACTTCCCTTAGGAGGTAGTCAGCATCTTGGTTGTCCACGCATCTTAAGAGTGGGCCAAGAAAGTTACGTCTGTAAAGGATGTCATCGATGAGTTAATAATTCAGTGCTTTACAGCGTAGTTTTCTTGCCTGTGTTTTGGATTCTGGGAGTGTACCTGCTGCAAGGTATTTTATTATTGGTGTCATCCACGTTTCCGTGCCGGTTTGGATGACACAAATTTCCTTGTGCGGGACCGAAGGTGTCTCGAGGAGTTCAATGCGGATATCCTTTCCTAAGTGGGTGAAGGCTAATGATGCAAGCTTGCTTAACGCATCCGCAGATTTGTTTTCACTTCGCTTGACGTGTATGACTTTGCAGTCATTGAAATCGCGCATAAGGGATTTTGCTTGTGCGAGGTACAGGGCCATTGTGTCGTTCACGGCCGTGTACGTCCCGTTGATTTGATTGGCTACTAACATGGAATCCACGTGGGCTTCCAAGTTTTTCACTCCCATCTTACGCGCAATTCTCAGCCCAGCCAAGAATGCCTCATACTCGGCTTCGTTATTCGTACTTGGAAAATCCAGTCGAATAGCGTAAGTGTATTCTTGGCCTGCTGGGTTGGTTAGTTTCAGCCCTGCGCCTGAACCCTCGTTATTGGCTGCCCCATCAGTGTAGAGTCGCCAGACATCATTGATGTCTTGTGCTGGAGAGGGTTGAGCCTCTTCCTGGCACTCTTTCTCCCGCGATGCAGGCACTTCTGCAATAAAGTCGGCCAGAACCTGGCCTTTTATGGCTGGTCTTGGCTTATACTTTATCGCGTATTCTCCCAACTCAATTGCCCATTTGGCTAGGCGTCCCGATAACTCGGGTTTGCCTAGAACGTTTGCAAGTTTGAAGTTGGAGAGAATGGTGATTGGGTGACCCTGGAAATATCGTCTTAACCTGCGTGAAGCGTGTATAAGTGCTAAGACTAATTTTTCGAGGGTAGAGTACCGGGTTTCTACGTCTGTTAGGATACGGCTGACATAATAGATTGGCATCTGGATGCCTTTTCGCTCTACTAGCAGGACTGCCCCGGTTGCTCTATCTGTTGCGGAAAGGTATAGGATTAATTCTTCTCCCGCTTCTGGTGCTGTGAGTGTTGGGAGTTCGATCAAGCGTGACCGAATCTCCTGAAAAGCTGCTTCCGCTTCTGGTGTCCAGCGGAAGTGCGTTTTCTTTAAACAGTTTCTCAACGTTGACACGAAAGGAAACGACTTATCCGCGTGGTTTGCCAAAAAGCGATTAAGTGCCGTCGTCCATTCAGCGTCTGAGCCTGTTTGATGGTAGTAGGTGATTCCATTTTGATAATGGCTTCGAGCTTTTCAGGGTTCGCTCTGAAGCCATCTTTAGTGACGATGACCCCCAAGAACTTCCCTTCTTCTACTCCAAAGGCACATTTGCTCGGGTTGAGCTTCATGTTTATCTTCCTGAGCGTGTTGAAAGTCTCTTCGATGTCTTTCAACATCGCTTCTGGGTCAGGGCTTTTGATGACCAAGTCATCCATGTAGACTTCCAAGTTCCTCCCAATTTGGGTATGAAACTGGTTGTCCATCAGGCGTTGGTATGTGGACCCGGCATTCTTAAGTCCGAATGGCATCATTTGGTAACAAAATGTGCCATCGGGCGTCCGAAAAGCGGTTTTGTCCTGATCATCAACGGCCATGTGTATTTGATGGTACCCCTTATACGCGTCCAGGAAGCATTTAAGGCGGAATGGTGCCAACGAGTCCACCTTAAGATCAATTTCGGGTAACGGATAACAATCTTTGGGGCATGCTTTGTTCAAGTCCTTGAAATCTATGCACATGCGCCATTGTTTGTTATTCTTCGGTACCATAACGGGATTTGCAACCCAAGTTTGATATCTACTAACGCGTACGATGCCTGCGTCAAGGAGTTCCTTGACTTGGGTTCTACACGCGTTAGTTTGTTCTGGCCCCATTACTCTGCGCTTTTGTACGATCGGCGTAACAGCCGGATCGCATTTGAGCTTATGCTCTGCCTTACTTCGGGGTACACCAGTCATGTCAGCTGGTGTCCACGCGAAGATGTCAGCGTTTTTTTTGTAATAAGCGCTTGAGTAAGGTGCGTGTAGGATCAACAATTGTTGGGCCAATGGAAACGGCCTGGTCAGGGTACTTGCCGTTGAAGGCCCATCTTTCTGGTTCGGTGATGGTTGGTTTAGCCATCTTTGGTTTGGGTTTAGATGAGACAGATGCGATGCATACCTGGGGAATGCCGGTGATCATCGCTACACCCTCAGCTGTTGGCCATCCCATCATGCCGTGGACTGAGGATACCACGGCGTTGAATCTTGCCATCCCGTCTCTCCCGAAGAGAATGTCGTATGTGTGGTGTGGCTTCCTCATCACGACAAAGTCCACATCTTCTGTGCGGGAGTGTTTCCCATCTGTAAGAGTGACGGGGAAAGATAGGATTCCCAGGGGGTGTTTGTGCTGCCATCAAACCCTTCCATTGAGGCGCAGATCGTTTCCAGGCGTTCCTTGTCTTCGTCATCTAGCTTGTCGAAGAACTGCCTGTACATCACCGTTGACGAGGCGCCGTTGTCAGCAAGAGTGCGAGAAGTAATGTAGTGCCCCAGCTGGCTTTTGATGACGATAGGGCCTTCTTTGCTGGGTCCTCCTGGCACTCGCGGGAAGCGCACCTCAGCTTCCTTCCACGCACATGGTTCTGGCGTTCGCCTTTTTCTTCCTCTGATGTTACCATGAACCATGTTGATGCTGATGTCCACGGGCTTTCGTCCGTTGCCTCGGTACCGGTTGTCGTTCCTTCCACCCTTCTTGATTGATGCCACCAGGTGTGACAGTCTTCCATCCTTGACGAATGCTTCAACAATATCCTTCAAGGATGTGCACTCTTCTGTACCATGACCTTTTGTCCCGTGGAAGTCACAGGATTTGCTCTGATCCGCATTAGGTCGCTGTCGGATCATCGGAGGTTTTGGCCATGGTAGCTTTTCAGTGGCAAATATCTCCGTGACGCTTTTGGTGAGTGGCGTCCACCGGTGCTTTTGGCTTGAAGGGTGTGTGTGACTTCTTCCGCCAACAAGAGGGTGGGAGCTGGATGAGGTGTCAAAGTTTACCCTTGACTGCCAGATACCTAGCTTCCTCTTTTTGTTCTGCCGGGCGATCCGAACATTGTTCTCTCTTGTCCTCTGCGTGTAGAGGTGTGTACTATGGGGAAGATCCCTTCCCAGTTGCTTCTCCGTCTCGGCAAAGCGCTTGGCCGCCGTCATGATGGCATCCCATGTTGATGGCATGCCATCCTTACCCGTCAATGTGCGGATAAGCTCTGGGTATTCGGCGCCTTGGATGAAAGCGGCGCGAACCAGATCTTCACTTATGTTGCCGAGACTTAGCTTTTTGGAGTTGAAGCGGGTGATGAAGTCTAGTAAAGATTCATCCTCCTCTCTAACGCAGTTGATGATCGTCCACTGCTCTTCAGTGTATTTCCTCTGTTGGCTGAAGTGCTGGCTGAACTTGTTCTGAAAGTCCGCCCAGTCATATATGTGGTGGACCGGTAAACGATCGAACCATGCCCTGGCCGCTCCAACCAGAGTCATCTGGAACATATAACACCACGTGGGTTCCGTCCAGTTACTGACGGTTGCCCCCGCAATGAATCTGTTCAAGTGGTCGTCTGGGTCGGATAGACCATCATAAGTGCCAATGTTGGACATTTGTTTGGCACTTCTCGGGGCGATTGCTTCCGCAATGTCCCTTGCGAACTTCGACTTTCCTGCATTTGTAGCAGTTGGCCTAAAAGTTTTGGAGAAGTCACGCGGGTTTCTCTCCGCATTCGTTGGTTTAAAAGCTTCCCCAAAATTCCTTTTCGGCTGGGAGTCCGTTTCCTTATGCTTCCCTTTCGCCTTATGGCGAGGGTTTGCGTCGGTATCGGATTCTTCCATCTCGTCGTCTGAGTACTCGCCCTCGCTGTTCATAATGAGATGTTGGCGAGTACTGCCGAATTCGTCAGCCTGTTGAACTGAACGCAAGCGTTCATTCAATTCAGCTTGGAACTCTCTCTGACGTGCTTCGGCCCACGCCTTCACTTGATCTAGTGTTTGGCGAGGGACCCTCGTTCGTTTTTCCAACTGGGCATCGGTGAACCCCAGTGGAATATTTACTGCACTTGCCCCGGCTTGGGTAGTCGGGGTAGTGTTCGTAAGAATTGTATAACCGCCGGTGTTCCCCCCAGTTGCTAGGGTTGTGGTTACCGGGGTTTCTTGGTCGGTTACTGGCCTTAGGACCGGAGTAACGTTAACCATTTCTTCAGAAATTTTGAAAAAACTAAATTAGTTCTAGCTTTTATGCACGGATGGCGCCAATGAAGAAACACTAAGTGAACCCACGGGCAGATTATAGATAATCTGGGGGTTAAGTAATGTTTCCCACGAGGATGAGGTCCAGCAGAGAAGGTTGTTCTTCTGGAGACCTGCAAAACAGACACCGTAAGCTCGTCACTGAGAAGGGGGGGGGGTTCCTCCTTGTGACCACCCTCCGGCGTGAGAATCAGACTAGATTGCTCTGAATATAAGTGTATATTAAGAGATTGCTAGATAAGATTGAGATATCAGATGATGTCATTACCATTCCAAGGTGTTGGAGTATTTATAGCCGAATGTAGGTTTCCTAGAAGGTACAGCCGGCTGAATAGTAATCCTGTTCCACCAACAGTGGACTACGCACAGGCCATGCTGGTTGGTGGATAGGCTACACGCCAACAGTAAAGGTCGGCTGTATACTGTTCCTTTACTGCCGGCTACGCACTGTTCCACCAACTGTAGGCTGCGCACGTCCCATCGTAAGGGTTGGTGAGTAGGCAGCGGCTAATAGTGACAAGCAGTACTAGAGGGTGCTCCTCCTCGTATTGTTGTCGGTGAGCTGTCACCCTGTGATTGGTTCATGGGCTGCTCTGGTCAAATTGTCTGTTCCGCCCATACCTTAGTAGGTATAGTACGAAAGACCTTCCAGAAGCATACGGACTGGCTCATTTAGGCGGGAGTATTCCCGCCTTGCTCATTCCTTCATGTGACTACTGAAGTGGCTAATGCCTTGTGCGTGTAGCCTTGCTGTTAGTGCGGGTAGCCTTCCCTGATGGCTTGTATCCGCAGCTGCCGGAACAGGCGGGGTACTTCACCATTTGGAGGCTTTCCCTGCGGGTACAGCTGGCGTACTGCGCGTAAGGTTCTTTGAGCATGGTGGGTCCTGCTGGAGCAGTTGGTCATTGCGCGGACGTCCCTGTTCAAGGTGAGTCTTGCGGGTCCAACTGGGCTCTGCCGGGACCTACCTCTTCAGGCCCTGATGTTGGTGTGGTGCATGCTTGGATTTATATATATAGGGGGAGGCAAATGAATAAGGACGTAAACATGTTTTCCACAACGCACACCTATAGGTTGAAAAAACTATATTACGAACTTCGTTATGACTGAATTGGTCAAATCCAAGAACAACTATTGCATGAATTCATACCTATAGGTTGAAAAAGGTAGCTAGGATCCTTCTTAGATATTTCCATGTAATGGTCGGTTGTATACATGCCGAGCTAACCTAAACTTTCAAGTTTGTCAAATCATGAGATGAATCAACTTATTAATTGTAAGATTTTCACAAATCAAGTATCCAGCGTTCTGTTTTGGCCCATATAAGTTAGTTATAATGTATTGAAGAATAAATTACACAAATAATCTTTTTTCCTTAGGTCATATTTTATCTTCAAGGTTTATGTTTAAAATTTAGTTGGGCTAGATGTTCATGACCGTTCACTTGTTTGATAAAAGTTTAATGTACAAGCATGAGCAAGAAATGTTCAATTAGGTATTTGGTTAGTCCACAGCCCTTAGTTACCGGGGTATTAGCACAAACAAAACAAGAACTTAATTTGTGAAATAATTTATATTTAATTTTTATACAAGTATACAACATGAGAATAGACATTGTCCAATTTGGCGGCAAAATTGTCCCAAGTAGTCTATGTCACCATGTCAGTGTCCACTATAGACTCGAGTTTAACTCATTAGAACACCTTACTACCACTAAGTCTATAAGCCCTTGGTGGTAGAAATATAATATATAATTATCATTACGTTTGTTGACAAACAATGGCGGAAGGGCCACAATTATATGTATATTTATAATAGATATATTTCAGTCAAAGACATTTTAAAATTATAAATTAAAAATAAGAGGAAATTAGAACAGTTTAAGATGAAAATTCTAAATCCCCCTTGTCTGAATATCCGATTAATCATTTGTTGACTTTTCAAGCTTAAATATTCAAACTACTGCTGAAAATGACTAAGATCATGAGTTGCCTTGAATCTAATCTATCTAAAGAAAGATTAGAAACCACGGTTAGAAGGATCAAGATCCCGTAGATTAGACATGTCACATATGTTTCCTTGAATGTTACGAGTTTATAACCAGTCCAACTACATGCACACATATAATAATATCACAAGCCTTACATGAATTTCCATACATTTAAATTTCCTCTCAAACAACAAATATTACCATTAAACAACATACAACATGAATGACGACGACACATCATCGTTATTGGTATTATAGCTAGCATACATAGTTGCAATAGATTACTCGATCCAAACATATGTCCTCTTAAACATATCTATGATGTACGCCGGTCAACCCAACCTTATGGTCTCTGTAGGCGATGGCAATCATCTTTTTGTCCCGGTGGTTTCCAGCCCTTGTAACAATTGCCCCTACCCCGCGACGTAGGTTTCCCTTTAAGTTTGTTCAAAAGTCAAAAGTAAAAACAAAAGAAATTAATATAATCAACATACATTCAAATACATATTAGTAGTATGAATATATATATTTATCAATATATGCATTCAGAGGGGGAACATGCTATGTTTAAGATTGCCAAAGCCAGGGAGCGTAGAAGGCAAGATCTAGGACCGGTGAAGTTCATAAAGGATACAGATGGGCATGTACTGGTCAAGGAGCAGGACATCAAGCTAAGATGGCAAACCTACTTCCACGATCTTTTTAACAATGGGAGAGCTTACCAAGAAGAACATGACAACACAAACTTTCAACGACAACAATCGAATAACTGCTACTGCCGACGGATCACACGAGAAGAGGTGAATGATGCACTTAGAGGATGGGAAGGTCTAAGGCGGTTGGCCCAGACAACATACCCTCTGGGCAAGCCTGACCCTACCTTTCGCATTTATTTTGTTCATAAGTCGGAGTAAACACAAATGAAAATGATATAATCAATGTACATACATTCAAAATTTCAAATACATATTAGTATGTATATATATACGTCTAGAGTTAAATTCAAGTGAGAATACTCCATTTCTACGAGAATAAATCCCACGTGACATGATGTATTCAGGGTCGGTTCTGAGAAATCAAAAAAAAAAAAAAAAAAAGAGGCCGAAGGCAAAAAAATTTTTGGTCCTTAAGTAAAAAGAGTGTTTTGTTGGGTTTAAACAATTTATTTTTTATATGGTTATAATTTGGGTTGTGTAAAAAACTTTTTTTTATATAAAAATAGAATTAAACATGCCTCAAATGAGACTAGAACACATAACCTTTGGATTGAGAGTAATACTCTTTTGCCACTAGACTAAGCTAATAGTTACTTTATTTAGTTTGAACATTAAATATACATATTGTTTTAATAAAAATACATATAAATTCTTTTAAAAAAAAAATATTCGGGCCTAGCGGGGTGTCGGGTCTGTGACCGTCAAGTTGCCGGCCACACCTTATGATCGGCCCTGGGTTTATTCATTTAAAACTCTTGTTCTAGAAAATATAATGTCCTCAAATGATCCCAAATATATAGGATACCAACGGGACGAGTTTATCCTAGTCCTATACCATGTTGTAAATCTTGTCACATACCCAACCCGATGAGCCAGACTAGTCGGGTACCTGATTAAACGTTACCAACGGTTAACGTGCATACCCGTTAGTTTTAATTTGTTAAAATTACATATATCTTTGGTTTGCAAGTACAGAAGTACATACCAGCGCGTTGTGGAAAGTTGTGACCAAGCAGGTTTCTTGCTTCTGATGAAATCAAGACAAGTGTAAAAATTACCGCTAAGAACAAGGTAACAATATTATTGAACTTCATTTTCAGAAACTGCATGTACGTGTTCTGGCCCTGATGTTGGTGTGGTGCATGCTTGGATTTATATATATAGGGGGAGGCAAATGAATAAGGACGTAAACATGTTTTCCACAACGCACACCTATAGGTTGAAAAAACTATATTACTGAACTTCGTTATCACTGAATTGGTCAAATCCAAGAACAACTATTGCATGAATTCATACCTATAGGTTGAAAAAGGTAGCTAGGATCCTTCTTAGATATTTCCATGTAATGGTCGGTTGTATACATGCCGAGCTAACCTAAACTTTCGAGTTTGTCAAATCATGAGATGAATCAACTTATTAATTGTAAGATTTTCACAAATCAAGTATCCAGCGTTCTGTTTTGGCCCATATAAGTTAGTTATAATGTATTGAAGAATAAATTACACAAATAATCTTTTTTCCTTAGGTCATATTTTATCTTCAAGGTTTATGTTTAAAATTTAGTTGGGCTAGATGTTCATGACCGTTCACTTGTTTGATAAAAGTTTAATGTACAAGCATGAGCAAGAAATGTTCAATTAGGTATTTGGTTAGTCCACAGCCCTTAGTTACCGGGGTATTAGCACAAACAAAACAAGAACTTAATTTGTGAAATAATTTATATTTAATTTTTATACAAGTATACAACATGAGAATAGACATTGTCCAATTTGGCGGCAAAATTGTCCCAAGTAGTCTATGTCACCATGTCAGTGTCCACTATAGACTCGAGTTTAACTCATTAGAACACCTTACTACCACTAAGTCTATAAGCCCTTGGTGGTAGAAATATAATATATAATTATCATTACGTTTGTTGACAAACAATGGCGGAGGGCCACAATTAGGCTGAGGGGTGTGGAGCGCGAGAGGGGGCGCGTGAGGCCATCCGCTCGCGCCCCGGGGCGCGAGCACCACACCACCGAGGCGCGAGAGGGGCGCGAGAGGGGCGCGAGCGCGGATTTCCTAGGCAGGCGCAAGGGGTCTCGCGGCTGGGAATGCGCGTGAGGGAGCCTGGGAATGCGTAAATATAGCCGTTGGGCTCTTTATGTTTATTAAAAAAAAAATTTTTTTCTCTATAAAACCAATATCACATACCACCCAAAACCAATATCACATACCAATATCACATACCACACCCAAAACCCAAAATCACCCCATCTTTCAAACCTTTTTTTAAAAACATGGCTGGAAATTGGTACCAAAACCTAGATTCAGATTACAGTTACGACGATTTCTGGTCGGCACCGGACCAACCGATGTTTTATTCGGGGTCGCAACAATCATCCGGCTTTCAACCATCCAACATACAACCGTCTCCTAACTTTGTTGTTCCGGAGACACAAGAACCAGAAGGTGAAGCTGCGGGACAAAGAAGACGCGTCCACCGGAAAAAACAAGTTGCAACGGACGGGTCGGGTTCGGCTTCGACTGGAAGGACGAAACGGAAAACCACTCCGTGGTCATCGGATGAGAAGGAAGCCCTGTGTCGGGCTTGGATAGTCATTTCTGAGGATCGGCGTTGCGGTAATTGTTTTAACGTTTTTAAAAATGATTTTTAATAAAAAAGTTAAATAAAAAAGTTAAATGACTTACAAATTTATTTATGCATTTTGCAGCGGACTACCAAAAGAGCAAGGTCTTTTGGACAAAGGTTAGGGAGACGTTCTATTCGCTCGTTGGGAGTACAGAGCGGAACGCCGATATGATTTCGGGTCGGTGGACCGAAATCAGAAAATTTGTCGGCTTGTTTACTAATCTGTTCAACAGGAACGCCGGTCGTATGAGACCAAGTGGCAGTGACGATTTGGCGGTTTATAATTTCACTGTCGAAGAGTGGAAGCAGGAGTGCCTGCGGAGGTATGGGACGGTGAAGACGTGGGACGATGTAAAGGTGTGGGAGAGGTTGAGAAGGTGTTCTAAGTGGGTTGAGCTGGTGGCGCCGGACCTTGATGCGGAAGTAGGGCCGAAACGGACTAAAACTAGTTCGTCTGGAGCGTACAGCACTTCCGCCGGGTCGGATTGCCGGGTTGGATTCGACCTAAACGTTGCGGGGGAGGAAACGTCTTCACCGCCGAGGAGGCGGCCATTGGGAAGGGACGCCAGGGGGAAAAAACCGGCTGAGGGGGAAGCCGTAAACATCACCGATCTTGTTGAATCCCTCAATAAATTCAACAAAACCATGGAGGTGGTCTCTAATAACAAAAAGGAAAAAAAAAGAATGAGAGATTTGGACTTCCTTACAAGAGACTTCAGTAACCTAAATCCGGTCGACCAAATGCTGATGGAAAAACAAAAGGAACGTATCCGGAAGAGGTTGATCGAAGAAGACCAAGCCGAAGAATAAGAATAATGTTTTTTTTTAGTACTTTAATTTTTTTTTTAGATATTAATGTGTTTTTTTAATTAATGTGTGTTTTTTTAAATAATTTATGAGTTTTTTTAATAATACGTTTTTTTAATACATTTATAAAAAAATAAAAAAAAAACCGCTTGCGCCCCCTCTCGCGCCCCTCCACACCAGGGCCCGGGGCGCGAGCACCACAACCAACACCCATCTTATCAAGTTTCTCTCTCTGCCACACGTCACAATATTATTGGCTGGAGCCCCCACTCGCGCCCCCTCTCGCGCCCCCCACACCCCTCAGCCTTATATGTATATTTATAATAGATATATTTCAGTCAAAGACATTTTAAAATTATAAATTAAAAATAAGAGGAAATTAGAACAGTTTAAGATGAAAATTCTAAATCCCCCTTGTCTGAATATCCGATTAATCATTTGTTGACTTTTCAAGCTTAAATATTCAAACTACTGCTGAAAATGACTAAGATCATGAGTTGCCTTGAATCTAATCTATCTAAAGAAAGATTAGAAACCACGGTTAGAAGGATCAAGATCCCGTAGATTAGACATGTCACATATGTTTCCTTGAATGTTACGAGTTTATAACCAGTCCAACTACATGCACACATATAATAATATCACAAGCCTTACATGAATTTCCATACATTTAAATTTCCCCTCAAACAACAAATATTACCATTAAACAACATACAACATGAATGACGACGACACATCATCGTTATTGGTATTATAGCTAGCATACATAGTTGCAATAGATTACTCGATCCAAACATATGTCCTCTTAAACATATCTATGATGTACGCCGGTCAACCCAACCTTATGGTCTCTGTAGGCGATGGCAATCATCTTTTTGTCCCGGTGGTTTCCAGCCCTTGTAACAATTGCCCCAACCCCACGACGTAGGTTTCCCTTTAAGTTTGTTCAAAAGTCACAGAGTAAAAACAAAAGAAATTAATATAATCAACATACATTCAAATACATATATATTTATGAATATATACATTCAGAGGGGGAGCATGCTATGTTTAAGATTGCCAAAGCCAGGGAGCGTAGAAGGCAAGATCTAGGACCGGTGAAGTTCATAAAGGATACAGATGGGCATGTACTGGTCAAGGAGCAGGACATCAAGCTAAGATGGCAAACCTACTTCCACGATCTTTTTAACAATGGGAGAGCTTACCAAGAAGAACATGACAACACAAACTTTCAACGACAACAATCGAATAACTGCTACTGCCGACGGATCACACGAGAAGAGGTGAAGGATGCACTTAGAGGATGGGAAGGTCTAAGGCGGTTGGCCCAGACAACATACCCATCGAGGTGTGGAAGTGTCTGGGGGAGGAATGAGTCATGTGGTTAACTACCCTGTTCAATAGTATTCTCAAATCAGGTAAGATGCCAGACCAGTGGAGGAGCAGCGTTGTAGTTCCTATCTATAAGAACAAAGGAGACGCCCAATGTTGTGGTAACTACCGAGGAATCAAACTACTAAGTCATACTATGAAGCTATGGGAAAGAGTGATTGAGGTTAGACTTAGACGAGAAACTCAGGTTACGGTCAACCAATTTGGCTTCATGCCGGGGCGTTCCACCACAGAGGCAATACACCTTATAAGAAGATTAATGGAAAAGTATAGGGAGAAGAAGCGTGATCTACATATGGTGTTTATTGACCTAGAAAAGGCCTACGACAGTGTGCCACGATAGGTGCTCTGGGAGTGCTTGGAGGGTTGAAGAGTGCCCAGGAAATACATAGAGATAATTATGGATATGTATACCAGGAGTGAAACAAGTGTCCGTGCGCCAGTGGGGGATACTGATTTCTTTCCTGTAGAGGTAGGTCTTCACCAGGGGTCAGCGTTGAGCCCGTTTCTTTTTGCAGTAGTCTTGGATGAGTTGTCAAAGTCGATTCAGGGGACTCTCCCGTGGTGCATGATGTTCGCAGACGATATTGTGTTACTTGCTGAGAAAAAACAAGATCTAAACATGAGGCTTGAGGAGTGGCGAACAACCTTAGAGACAAAAGGTTTAAAGATTAGCCGATCTAAGACGGAGTACCTCCACTGTGATTTTGGTGGGATAAACGACAATGAAGACGCACATATCACAATTGAAGGGCAGGTGGTTCCGTAGGTAACGAAGTTCAAGTATTTAGGATCATTTGTACAGAGCGATGAGGAATTAGACAGTGATGTGACCCACCGAGTTCAGGTAGGATGGTGTAGATGGAAAGCAGCCACAGGTATATTGTGCGACAAGAGTTTCCCGACTAAACTAAAGGGAAAACTCTATAGGGTGGCAGTTAGACCTGCAATGCTATATGGAACAGATTGTTGGGCCATCAAGAAGGCACAAGTGCGGAAGATGGAGGTAGCAGAAATGAGAATGCTACGTTGGACGTGTGGGCACACAAGGCTAGACCGAATAAGAAACGTTGTGTTTCGCGAGAGATTAGGGGTGGCGAACATAGCAGACAAGATAAGAGAGGGGAGATTGAGATGGTTTGGACATGTAAAGAGAAGACAGACGACGAATCCTGTTTGATCCGTAGAAAACATTACTATAGAGGGGAGGAGGGGTAGAGGACGACCGAAATTGACTTGGGATGAGAGGATTAGGCATGATTTGATAGACCTAAACCTCTCCGAGGACATGGTTGAGGATAGGAATTCGTGGAGAAGTAGAATTAAAGTTAAGGATTTTTAGAGAGAATTGAACACCTTAGGGCTTAGACTTAACTTATTTAGGTCGCATACCATAATGGTATTTCCCTTACATATATTATTATTATTATTATAATTATTATTAGCTTTTATATAGCTGTTAAACTGTGATCTTATTATTAATATTATTATAATTAGTAGGAGTTTTTATATAACTGTTAAACTTTGATTTCCTTTATTTTGCTTCATACACATGTACTTAGAGCCGAGGGTCTCTCTGGAAGCCACCTCTTTACTCTGGAAGCCACCTCTTTATTCCTTTGGATAGAGGTACGGTGTGCCTACATCCCACCCTCCCCAGACCCTACTTATAGCTTTGCTGTCGGTGGGATTTTACTGGGCATGATTGATTGATTGATTGATATTCATTGACCTTTGTTTATTTGCCACCCTATAAGCCCAAGCTAGTACATGCCACACCAGCATCAGGTCTAGAGCACAACTGAAAATGAAGTTCAGTATTGTTATGCTGTTCTTAGTGGTTATCTTTGCACTTGTCTTGATTTCATCTAAAGCAAGAAACCTTCAAAGCTTTCCACAACGCAAAATTCTTGACACAACTGGCCATGGTATGTACTTGCGAACCAAATATGTGATTTTTAAAAAAAGTAACTGGTATACACGTTATCTGATACCCACCCAAACTCGTCCGGTTGGTATCCTATTTGGGATCAGTACCTTGAGGATTTTATATTTTCTAGAAGAAGAGTTTTAAATGAATAAAACATGTGATGAAGCTACATGCACAATTTTGTGGGAACATTTATTCTCATAGAAATGGATTATTCTTACATGAATTCAACACTAGCTACGCATAAATATATACATACTAATATGTATTTGAAAGTATGCACGTTAAACTGTGATCGTATTATTAATATTATTATAATTAGTAGTAGTTTTTATATAACTGTTAAACTTTGATTTCCTTTATTTTGCTTCATACACATGTACTTAGAGTCGAGGGTCTCTCTGGAAGCCACCTCTTTATTCCTTTGGATAGAGGTACGGTGTGCCTACATCCCACCCTCCCCAGACCCTACTTATAGCGTTGCTGTCGGTGGGATTTTACTGGGCATGATTGATTGATTGATTGATGTGTAGACCGAGTTGAACTCATGTGAGAATACTCCATTTCTATGAGGATTAATGATTTAATGTTCCCACGAAATTGTGCATGTAGCTTCTTGACATGTTATATTCATTTTAAAAAAGATTTCTAGAAAATATAATGTTCTCAAAATAATGATACCAAATAGGACACCAACGGGACAAGTTTGGGTGGGCATTAATTAACGGGTATACTAGTCACTTTGTTAAAAGTTACATATTTGGTTCATAAGTACATACCATATATGCTGCCATTTTTGCCTTGTGAAAATCTCTGAAGGTTTGATCTTGCCTCTGATGAAATCAAGACAAGTGTAAAAATAACCGCTAAGAACAACGTAACAATATTACTGAACTTCATTTTCAGAAACTGTATGTGTTCTGGCCCTGTGTGGTGCTTGGATTTATATTGGGGGGTGGCAAATGAATAAGGAACGTAAACAAAGGGCAATAACTGAATTGGTCAAATCCAAGAACAACTATTGCATGAACCCACACATATACATACGTCACTAGGTTGAAAAAGTTAGGATCATTCTTAGATATTTCCATGTAATGACCGGTTGAATACATGCTTTCCCAAGTAAGTGTAGCACATTTATTAAGTAAATTAAGCCCAAACAAATACTAAATGGCCTAGCCTGCCACTCATTGTAAGATTTTCACAAATCAAGTATCCAGCCTTCGGTAATATGGTTGGCCCAAATAAGTTAATTATTATATATAATAATTAAGAAGTTTGGCGACGCAATCATGTGATTGGTCGCCAAACTTCTTATATGTTTTTAATTTGTTTACACTTTCAAATTCGTGTCGGTTTGCTACCGTAAAATACGAGTTTTTTTTATCGTTGATAGTGTTAAATGATTCAGGCCAAATTCGCGTTAGCTCGCGGTCGCAACTCAATGTTTTTTTCCCCATGAGTTATTTTAGTTCATTGATTCTGGACGATCCTGCGTCAGGTCAAGGCCACAACGCGCCTATATTTTTAGTTTTCGTCGTGATATTTTTTATGTAAATATGTTAATTTGATGTACGTTGAGTGTGTACGAATTAACTTATTGCTTTAATTTCGGTGTCGTAACCTGATACCAACTGAATACGTGTCGGTTCATTAGTTTTCTATGTACGATTTAGTCTCGACAACGTCGATTCCATCTGAATTCGCGTTAGTTCGCAAACGCTACGTGTGGGTTTTTCATCCCTTTATTTATCCCTCGATTCCATATTCAACGAATTTGTATCAGCTCGCAACTGCAACGAGCATGTTTTTTTGTTCGACGCATTTTTTAAAATTTTAAATATGTTAAATTGTTGTATTTAAGAGTGGACGAATTTATGGTTTGCTATATTTTTTGGGTCGTAACAAGATATCAACCGAAGTGTCATCGGTTTGTAACCGCAACGCGTGTTTTGTTATGTTAAGTTATTGTATTTTTCCGTTAACAAAGTTGTTTTTTGGGTGGGGGGGGGGGGGGGTAATTACTGGTTTCGTAACCTGCCACCCATCGAATTCACCTCGACTCGCAGACGCACTGCACGATTTGATAAGTTGTACGAGTATGACTTTCAATAACATCAACCCGACGCAACGCGCCGGGAATTTTGCTAGTTATTTATAATAAAAAGAAAGTTTGGCGCCGCTGGACTATGATTGGTCCATTTGGCGGCGCCTGATTGTCCAAGGATTATATATATATATATATTTGGTTTTTGTTTTAAGTTTGATGATTAAACGGTTATTTGTCGACTCACCACTACAACGTCTGGAACAGAAATGCGCGGGATTTACCAACGACCGGATTTTACGGATATTTTTGTTTTAGTTCCGGAACTATAAATAACGTAACCGAAACCGACCGAATTGATGTCGACTCACCACCGTAACGTCGGGACGGACAACACACGAGTTTTACTAACGCACGAGATTTATCGACTGAATAAACGCCATTTTAGATATTTATTTTTTATATGTTAATTTGACGAATTTATTTTTTGGGTTTTAACGCTTTGGTTTTACCAACATTGTTTATACTGTCCCGTAACAAACATAACTGAAACCGACCAAATTCATTATATGTTTTGCACACCAAATCAAATTGGTGTTTTGTTTTTTCTAGTGGGCCTACGTAGCCACAAGATTGTTGTGGTGTTTTTTGCGGGCTTTAGGTGTCGTGAAAAACAAGAACAAAGAAAGGGTTTTGTTGTGGTGCACATAAGATAAAGTCAACGCAAGAAAGAAGATTGTTCACAATTTTATTTCTTTTCTGCCGTGAAAGAATAAACTGAGACGAAGACAAAAGGGTGTTTTTCTTTTGGTAGTGGGAAACATGCATGGATCAACACACTTTTTATATCGATCGAAAGCCATAAGAAATAAACACCGATATCGGTACCTATGTAAAGAAGTTAAATGGCAGAAGTAAACAAATGGTATACTTAGAAACTAAACCATGCATGATCAAAACATACAAAATATTTGATCATGAAGAACTAAGAAAAGGAATCATGGGATTGGAAGGACTTCTTAAGTGAGTTTGATCATAAGAACCAGAATGCGACGATTTCATAGTTGTGGAGAGTCAAATCATAATGTTGATTAGAAAGAAGTCACCAATCAACTCACCTAGTACCCATTTTATTCCCACCAACGTATATTTATGAACCAAATTCATAAGAATTCACTAGTAATACATCACCTTCAGGAAGTTCAACTAGACCATTTGATCATACACCATTACCAGATTTTCAATCCTTAGCAAACATTAGTGAACGAACTCAATAAGTGGTGATCATTGAGTTACTATTGGCTCAACTTCCAGTAGTAGTACATAGTTTTGATAATATGTCCGAAATTTTGTAACTGGATATAGCACAAACAAAAACAAGAACTATTAGTATATCTTTTATTGAAAAACCCGTGTAGCACATGGGTCTTATATGTAATTATCATTACGTTTGTTGAAAACTTATTTATTCCACTTGTCAGATTAATCGTTTGTTGACTGTTCGAACTTAGGTTCACACTTCTGCAGGAAATGACTAAGATCATGAGTTGCCTTGAATCTATACATGAATACATCTAAGAAAGATTAGAAAGCATGGTTAGAATAAGGATCAAGATCACGTTGACAGATGAGACTTATGTTGCCTTCAATGTTACTAGTTTAACTCCAACTACATGCACCAGTATAATATCACAATACCCCTTATATGAGTTACCATATAATATTTAAACTTCGACGCCAAACAACAAATATTACCATTAAACAACATACGACATGAATGATGACGATACATCATTGTTATTGGTGTTATAGCATACATAGTTGCAATAGATTATTACTCGATCCAACCATATGTCCACTTAAGCATATCTATAACGTACATCAGTCAGCCCAACCATATGGTCTGTACGCGACGACATCCTCCTCCTGGTTTCCAGCCCTTGTAACAATTGCCCCAACCCACCCGGCATAGGCTTCCCTTTAATTTTGTTCAAAAGTCAGAGTAAAAACAAAAGATATTAATATAATCAACATATATACATTCAAATACTTGTTAGTATGTATATATATTTATGTGTAGAGTTGAATTCATGTGAGAATACTCCATCTCTATGAGGATTGATGTTCCCACGAAATTGTGCATGTAGCTTCATAACATGTTATATTCGTTTTAAAAAAAAGATTTCTAGAAAATATAATGTCCTTAAAATAATCATACCAAATAGGACACAAACTGGACAAGTTTGGGCGGGTATTAATTTTTTTATATATATTCAGAAAAAAAAATATAGATGGTTAAATATGAGCCTCTAAATATAAAGATGTATTTGAGTTTTTTATAAATTTTTCTCTATTATAGAAATTTCAATGTAGTATCGTTGTAGTTGTTTTCTATACATATTTTAGTCAAAGAAAATTTAACATTATAAAAAAAATAAAGAAAATAAGGATATGGGGTGTGCTTAAGGGAGAGATGAGAATGATGTGATCCTACACAGATAAAAATGATGGTAATGAGCTCACTCAAGACCAAAACCGGCTGAAGAACCCCCTCCCCTCCCCCAGTCCAGTGGCGGATCCAGGATTTTTTGTCAATGGGGTCCCAATTTTTCCGGTTAACAAAATTTTTGGGTCGGTTGTTATTCGGGCCGGGTCGAGAGGAGGAACATAATAAAACACGAAAATATTGTGTCATCGGAAACGAGTAAGTAGAAAGAATATAGATTAGAAACTAGATAGAACATATACTTTTAATTCATTTTTATTCATACCCGAAAAACATAAGCATAAGCTATATATATATGGTGTTACATGAATAACCAAGACATGAAAAACTAACTCCTACACAAATAAATGATTAATTATAATATACATACACAAGATAAATAATTTAAGTATATGTAAAACTCATGTTGTCATTATATATGTTGCATGGTGATAATGGTTATATGAGATAAACTAAAGTGATAATGGTTATATGGGATAAACTAAAGAAAAAACACAAATACCCTAACTAAATAACGAATATTGACTAGAATATTAATAAACAACAAAAACTGGGTATGGTGATGCTTGAACCTGCAATCTCTCAAAGAAAAAACAGGAGACTTTCCACTAGACTAGTTCAGCCTTAATAGTATGGGTTCAAAGTATTAATTTTTATGGGGTCCTTACAAAATTTAATATATCGTCTCTAATAATTTTTAAAAAACATTGGTGTCCCGGGATCCCGATGGGAACTATGTGGGTCCGCCCCTGCCCCCCCCCCCCCCCTCTCCTCCTTCACTTCACTCTTTTTGCATAATCCCTATTTTCTTTTCTTTCTTTCTTTTTTTTTTCATTACTTTTGGTTGAGTGATTGAGACAAAACTGATGTAATGCTGATATGGCGAATGACGAAGAATGAGGAGGGTGAACCATACCACATAACTTAAGAGTAAACCAAAACAATTTAAGATGAAACACTCTAAATCCCATTTGTCATATTAATCATTTGTTGACTTTTCGAGCTTAGATTCATAAAACTGCTGAAAATGACGAAGATGAGTTGCCTTGAATCTATCTAAAGAAAGTGCAGAAACTAGGGTTAGAATATTCTTAGAAGGATCAAGATCTTATACTAGACTGATCAGGATGAATGTTACGAGTTTAACTAGTCCAACTACATATGCACACATATTATAAAAAATATCACAATTAGCCTTATATAGTTATATGATTTTCCATATAAATAAACTTCCCCTCAAACAACAAATATTACAATTAAACAACATACGACATGAATGACGATACATCATCGTTATTAACTTATTGGTAACATAGCGTACATAGTTGCAATAGCTAGATTATTACTCACGCCAACCATATGTCCTCTTAAACATATTCATGATGTACGTCGGTCAACCAAACCATATAGTGATCAGTAGGCGACGGTGACCATGGTTTTATCCTCCTTTTGGTGGTGGTTTCCAGCACTTGTAACAACAGCTCCAACAAATGTCCGAACCACCCGGCGTAGGCTCCCCTTTTGTTCAAAAGTCACATAGTAAACACAATATATATACATAATCAACGTGCATACTTTCAAATACATATTAGTATGTATATATTTATGCGTAGCTAGTGTTGAATTCATGTAAGAATAATCCATTTCTATGAGAATAAATGTTCCCACAAAATTGTGCATGTAGCTTCATCACATGTTTTATTCATTTAAAACTCTTCTTCTAGAAAATATAAAATCCTCAAGGTACTGATCCCAAATAGGATACCAACCGGACGAGTTTGGGTGGGTATCAGATAACGTGTATACCAGTTACTTTTTTTAAAAATCACATATTTGGTTCGCAAGTACATACCATGGCCAGTTGTGTCAAGAATTTTGCGTTGTGGAAAGCTTTGAAGGTTTCTTGCTTTAGATGAAATCAAGACAAGTGCAAAGATAACCACTAAGAACAGCATAACAATACTGAACTTCATTTTCAGTTGTGCTCTAGCCCTGATGCTGGTGTGGCATGTACTAGCTTGGGCTTATAGGGTGGCAAATAAACAAAGGTCAATGAATGAGTTGTTCAAATTCAATAACATTTATTGCATGAACCCACACATATACATCACTAGGTTGATATTTCCAATATCTTGAAACAACTAGGATCCTTCAATTCTTAGATATTTCATGTAAGAGCATTCTTTTCCAACAATTTTTCTTAAACATCTTCATCTATATATTTTTTTGAACGGCAAATTAGGATCACTCACGGACCACTGGAGTATCATCGTGTCACCAGCAGAATCACGCGATCATATCCATCTCCACTAGGCAATAATGCCCAACCACCAATTCAGGAGGAAACTCAATAAACCTTGGGAAAACCCCCTTGTGGGATTCGAACCCAGGACCTTATTGTCCTTAAGCCTTATCCCACCACCAAGATGCCACTAGGCTATAAAGCCATGGACCTTCATCTATATAATTGAATTAAAACATCATTTTTTCTAAGCCTTAGTAAATTTTTTAAAGAGTCATTGAATTCAAATACTTCCAACTTTAATCATTTGATCAGCAAAACTCTCAACTAAAGAAATCTAATTTTTTTTCTGACACTCCCAAACTGACAACTCACTAACTCTGTTAGATTTTTTTCCGGATGTGACGCTTTTTAAATGATGTGGCATTTAAATAAAATATAGAAGTAAATAAGAAAACCCATCTACCTTCATTCTGCTCATCCCTTTTTTCCTTTCAACCAAATTTTACAAAACATCTAGAGAGAGGAGGAACCAAAATTTCTAGCCACCCACGACGGCGATGCACGGAGGTGGCGCTCAACAGATAACGATGGAGTGACTAGTGGCGGGGCTTGGTAGTTGCTGCCATGCCTTTGGTAACAACTGTTAAATAGTCATCCCCTAAATATAAATTTTTATTAAAATTTTCTTTATTATAGATATTAAGTGGAGGGAATTTTTTGGTGTTTCTTTTATTATTTTTTTTTCTATTTCATACTGTATAATATAGAAAAATATGATTTTAAGACTACCTGACGACATTAATGCCAATATGGGGGCTGCCTACTTGTAAAGGCATTTGTTTCTTAGATGAGAGGTCTGAGATTCAAATCTGGACAAATACGCAATTTAGTGTTATTGGGTAAAATAAGAGTAGCTGAAACATTTGCGGCTAAAAAATGTCGCCATTAATGATTTAATGGTCGTTTGAAATGTTGATTACATGTTTGGAGAAGTAAGTGGAGGTGCATAAATCGGGTTTTTTCTAATACCCGGGTTCGGGTATGAACCGGTTTCGGGTTTGATCGGGTATTGGAAAATCAGGTATTGAGAGAAATCGGGTAGGGTATTGAGGAGAAAAACTCAACCCTATGTACCCGGATAGGGTATGATCGGGTTCGGGTATTGAAACCGGGTATGTGTCCGGGTACGATCGGGTATTAATACCCGGTTTTGAATTTGCAATTTTTTATACATTTTTTATGTTGTTTAAAATTTACATTTGCTTTGTAATTTATAAAAATAATTAAACTACATTACAAAAACCATAAATTCACTTAATTAAAATTATTTACTTAGTAATATTGCATTTTATAAACACTTAAACATAAAAGTTGTAATGTAAACAAAAAAAAATACTATAAAAACTCATGTATTATTTTGGGTATTAGAAAATTGGTATCGGGTATAACTGGGCATGGGTATAGGGTATGACCGGGTCCAGGTATTTACGAATATAAATCGGGTACGGCTCCGGGTACGGGTATTGACCTCAAAATGAATACCCTATCCATACCCTACGGGTAGGGTCCGTTCTGGTTTCAGGTATAGAATACCCCGGGTATAAAAAAACCGGTTCCGGGTACGGGTTTTTTTTGCACCTCTAGAAGTAAGTGTAGGATTGTAGCACATTTTTCAGGTCGGTTCCTGAACTTTCAACTTTGGTAAATCATAAGATGAACCCAACTCATTGCAAGATTTTCACAAATCAAGTATCCAGTCTTCTGTAATACGGATGGACCAAATATGATATTTAGAAATTAGAATATATTGAAGATTTAATTACACAAATAATTCTGATTTGTTATATTTTACCCTCAAGGTTTATGTTTAAAAGTTTTGTGCGTTTAAGGTATTGGATTTTCACTTTTTAACAAGTTTGAGGTTTAACATTAACTTCAATTAAACTTCTATTAAATTGATGTACAATGGCAGAAGTACTCTTTTAGAGACTAAAAATTTAAAAACATAACCCACATACAGTGGTCACATATATACACTTTCCATTCCATAACGTCCTATATGCTTGATGTGCTTTAAATTATACATGTTTTTACCACACAATATTCCTTATATAGTTATATTTTGTCATTTTCACATCATTGGACTCTAACACGCTTATTTATGAAATTGCAGATGTGATCATGCCTTGGGTGGAAAACAAGCAAAAACGAGATGAAAAGAAAACCCACCAAATATGTCAGGCATGGCGATGCAAACCATAGGGGCACGACCGTGCCACTCCAGAGTAGATGCAAGTATGACATGCCTTATTTAACTGTTTTGTCGTTCTCACTTGTCACCAAAAGCCGAATCCACTTTACAAATTTGACTCTCCACAACGAGATAAACATGGTGAATTTATATATATAAATTAATATATGCATATGAAGGTTTAAAAAACACCAACACAGAACTTGGTAGTTGGACTGAACCGTTGTGACTGATTATTTGTGCTCATTTATGTTTCTTCGTTTATATTCATTTATGTTCACTCATTTGTGTTCGTTCGTTTGTGTTTGTGAACCGTTCACGAATAATCATTTTATTAATTAACGAACACAAAATTTAGTTGGGCTAGATGTTCGTGACCGTTCATTTGTTCAGTAAAAGCTTAACGTACGAACATGAAAAAGGCACACTCAATTAGGTTTGGTTAGTTTACAGCCCCTAGTTACGGGAGTATTAGCACAAACAAAACAAGAACTTAATTTGTGAAATAATTTATATTTTAATTTTTATGCAACATGAGAATAGACAGTGTCCAATTTGGCGGCAAAATTGTCCCCAAGTCAGTGTCCACTATGGACTCGAATTTAACTCATTAGAACACCTTACTACCACTAAGTCTATAAGCCCTTGGTGGTAGAAATATAATATATTGTCACACCCTCAAAATTCACTAACGGAGTTTTATCGTTAGAGGGTGTGAACTAACAGGATCGGAATCATTAGTTATAATCAAACCATAAATAAAGTTTTCAAACCACGAAAACGTTTTAAGTGTAAATAAATGCGGAAGCGTAAAACCATAAACCAAGTGTTGCGTCACGCAGGACGACTTAAAACCCAATTAATAATAATAGTTTAAAGATGAGTTTGCATAAACATAAGCGTTCAAAGTAATGCATGATCCTATACCGCGTGCCCGCCTCGGCTACCTGAGAATAACATACTAAAAGTGTCAACACGGGGTTGGTGAGTTCACAAGTGTATATACAATAAAGCGTTTACGTTTAACGTTTTGCGTTTAGCGTTACCAGATAGTGTTAAATCAATTATATATCTATAGGTAGCTAGCCTATAAAGCAAGTATTACTAAGTGTTCGACACCGAAGCTGACTGTTTATCATGTGTCTTGCCACCAGGTCTATCCCGACCATGGTAATGTGTTAGCCAAAATTACACCCACTCGACCTCCAGTCGAGCTTAGCGTTGGGTGGGGTTTGTCAAACCCAGTAGTACTACTCAACAGTGACTCGCTATTATCCAATACTAAACGGTTCGATGTGTGAAAGACTTCAGTTGTTTCGTTTGCCACTTAGCCTTTACAAGTGATATATAATCTAATAACAAAATCTAAAAGTGTTTCGGAGTATGTATTCTCCCCCAATTGAAAAGCGTTTAAAAGAGTTAAAAGGGGAACGTGAAACTCACTGTCTGTGAAGAATTCCAAAAACGAGTAAACCAAAGGATGCGCGTCACAGAAAAATCCTCACTAGCGTTCTAAAACAACAAATGAGATTTTCTAAGTGTTGGAACTATTATCGAGTCTCTAGACTCGGCACATAATACCTATGCATAAAATTCGTTTCGTGTTTCGTTTGTGAATTGTGTGTGTCTCAACAAACACATTCGTGATACGTTACATGTGTGAACAACTACTTACATATCATGTATTAATATTGTACATTACTAGCAATTATTCCCCGCAAGGGCAATTTGGTCAAAACATAACAATTATCTAGTACTTAGCACGTTTCATGTATTTTCACAAAGTTCAGCAGCTAGTTTCATCAAGACAGAATT
>NW_027501249.1:0-71971 GCF_021521415.1 Bidens hawaiensis | reverse complement strand
AAATAACATTGCCAAATATTGGCCATACAAATATATGTACAAACATACAATAACATCATCCCAAGGCCTACCCTATACAAGTAAGCCTATGCAAAATAGTTTAAACGGCTCACAAGCAAAATCGCTTAGGTGTGCATGCTAGCCCATAACTTAAAAAGAGTAAAAAGAGGCATCATGAACTCACCTGACACAAGGCACGAATTCACCACGAGCTAGAGAACCCTAAGTATCCCCAAAACTCAAGCGTCTGCTGGTAAACATACAATCATCATAAATGATATCGAAAGGACTCGTTTATCCTACGAGACGTTCTAACATGGTTCGAGTCACCTAAAGCCTCGACCTAATCAAACTCAATCATAACAGCCCCCGGGGCCTTAAGTTTACCAACACAACCCATAGATACTCCAGGGAGTAAAGAATTCCCAAATTACCCCCGGAAGCACTAGGTGATACTAACACGCGCGTTTAAGAGTCGTTTAGGCAATTTACATCCAACTCAGCCCCGTGTGGACCCAATATGATAATTTCACAGCCAACAAGTCCACACGACGCTACACGAGTCAAATGGGTCGGTAACTCGCAAGTACAACGCACCAACTATTCAATAAACGCAAATGCGCGTTGTACCGACCAGTTTGAGTAACCGACAACCAATTCAGCCCCAATACTTTCCAACAGCCCGTATATTAAACCGAAGCTATCCGAACTGAATTGGTCATAACTTACTTCATCTCTCGCGTTAAACGCAACAATCTACCATTCTAGTAAAACAAAAACTATCTTTCAAACTACAACTAGTTGACCAATCAAACTAACACCAATGTGCATAATCTTAAAGTATGTTATACTAGACATACCTAGGAAGATGTCGGTGCAAAAACCTCCACCAAAATAGTCCCGGAATTGCTCAATTGGACAGCCACTCGGTTAGCCTAGAACAAGCCGCTTATCGATCAATACGCGTAATATAATGATCAATTAAGGTGTAAAAGACTTGGGGAAACATAGAACTAACCTTGAATTGAAGTTTTAGACCTTAACTTGGCTGCAAAAAAAAAAAAACGAGAGGGTGGGGCTGCTGCCTTGCTGCCGATCGGCTTTAGAAGAATAGGGTGGTTAGGGTTTTATGTTTTGTGTTATAATATAAAATATTTCATCTTCACCCCTCCAAGTTGAATGATATGGCAACTTGAAAGAAGAGTTAAGTGATTTAACGTACCGGGAAAATGATATGGTCAACGAGGCATGCCGGATAACTCCCGAGAATTATACATACTTTACAAGCCTTAAATCTTAGAATCGAAAATTGACGGGAGTTACAAGTCCACCCCCCTTACAATGGGATTCGTCCCCGAATCTCGATGCGACAGGAACTACTGAGGATAGTGTTTCATCATCTCGTCTTCGGACTCCCAAGTAGCCTCGGAACCCCTACGGTGCTTCCACTGCACCTTCACCTGCCTAACCACTTTATTCCTCAAACGCCTGTCCTGACGGTCAAGTATAGCAATAGGTTCTTCAACGTAGTTCAGTTTACTATCGAGTTCAATATTACCCAGAGGCACATGGGCCTCCTCGTCTGCTAAACATTTCCTCAAATGAGACACATGAAAAGTAGGATGAATTCCCGCGAGCTCCTCGGGTAATTCCAATCTATACGCTACCTCACCAACACGGGACAATATACGGAACGGACCAATGAACCTCGGACTAAGCTTCCCCCTCTTACAAAAACGAATGATGCCATTCCAAGGAGAAACCTTTAGCATAACTCGGTCACCAGCCTCAAACACAATAGGCCTTCGCCTTTTATCCGCATAGGACTTCTGACGATCCTGAGCGGCCTTCATAAAAGCCTTAATCTGATCGAGCTTCTCAGTCGTAGCCTCAACCACCTCCAAATTACCCAACTGTTTCTGGCCAATAGAACCCCAACAGACCGGAGTCCTACACCTCCTACCATACAACATTTCAAACGGTGGCATCCCAATCGTGGCGTGGTAACTGTTATTATAAGAAAATTCAACCAACGGTAAGTGACGATCCCAACTACCACCAAAATCAATTACGCAAGCTCGCAACATATCCTCGAGAGTCTGAATGGTCCTCTCGGATTGACCATCCGTCTGCGAGTGATAAGAAGTACTGATGAGAAGTTTGGTACCCATTTCCTCATGAAACTTCTTCAAAAACCTGGAGGTAAAATGCGTATCCCTATCTGAAACAATAGATACCGGCACCCGGTGCCTAGAAACGATCTCACGAATAAACACTTCGGCCAGCTGCTAAAAATTAAAAGTCTCTTGAATCGGCAAGAAATGAGCGCTCTTGGTCAATCTATCAACGATTACCCAAATGGTTTCATAACTACCCCTAGGAGTACGAGGCAGTTTAGTCACAAAATCCATCGTAAGATGCTCCCACTTCCACTCAGGTATTTCCAAGGGTTGAAGTTTCCCGAAAGGTTTTTGGTGCTCGGCCTTAACTTGCAGACACGTCAAACACTTACTCACATACTGAGCCACCTCATACTTCATCGCAGGCCACCAATAATTTTTTCTTCAAGTCTTGGTACATCTTGGTCGCGCCTGGATGAATGGAATAGCGCGACTTGTGTGCCTCATCCAATATTTTACCCCTGAATCCCCCATACCTGGGTACCCATAAACGCCCATCCTTATACTTCACCCCATCACCAACGTCTTCCAACAATTTTTTTCCTGACCCCAAATACGCTCTGACATAATCCATTCCACCTGTAAAGCCTCATTCTGAACGTTGGCTATCTGTTTCAAAATATCAGGTTTAAGAATAAGCTGATAAGATTTCACACGAATAGGTTTAAGAATAAGCTGATAATCCTTAATCAACTCCAGCCATCGACGCTGCCGCATATTCAGTTCCTTTTGTTCGAAGAAATCTTTAAGCTCTTATGATCGGTATAGATAACACAAGGGACACTGTACAACTAATGCCTCCACAACTTAAGCGCAAACATAGCCGCCGCCAGCTCCAAATAGTGGGTAGGATAATTCGCCTCATGAGGCTTTAACTGCCCTGAGGCATAAGCGATGACTCGGCCTCGCTGCATCAGAACACATCCAAGCCACTGGTAAAAGGCATCAGAATAAACAACCAGATCGTCAGTGCCATCGGGTAACGCTAAAATCGGAGCATGCGTCAACCTGTTCTTTAATTCGAGAAAAGCCTCCTCCTGCTCGGTACCCCAAACAAACTTAACACTCTTCTTGGTCAACTTGGTCAACGATGAAGCAATTTTCGAAAAGTCGGGAATGAAGCGGTGGTAATACCCCGCCAGCCTAGAAAGCTACGGATTTCGGACGGAGACTTGGGAGATTCCCATTCGTTTACGGCTTCCCCTTTGCAGGGTCAACCAAAATACCACTCGGGTTAATAACATGACCCAAGAACTGAACCTCGCGTAACCAAAAAGAACACTTAGAAAATTTCGCATACAACTTGTTCTTTCGCAGAGCTTCCAAAACTTCCATGAGATGACCGGCGTGATCGGATTCACTTTTGGAATACACATGAATGTTTTCGATGAACACAATAACCGAACGATCGAGCATCGACCTACACACCCGGTTCATAAGATCCATGAACGCAGCCAGTGCGTTGGTCAAAACGAAAGACATCACGAGGAATTCGTAATGCCCATAACGAGTGTGGAAGGCAGTCTTAGGGATATCTTCCTCACGAATTTTCAAATGATGATACCCGGACCTAAGGTCGATCTTCGAGAACCAACTAGCTCCTTGGAGCTGATCAAATAAGTCGTCGATCCTTGGTAGAGGGTACCGATCTTTAACAGTGAGTTTATTCAATTCACGGTAGTCAATGCTTCTTCTTAACGAACAGGACCGGGGCACCCCAAGGAGAGATGATTGGTCGAATGAAGCCCTTGTCGAGCAAGTCTTCCAATTGAGCCAAAAGTTCTTTCATTTCATTCGGTGCTAGACGGTAAAGGGCTCGAGCAACGGGTTTTGCGCTCGGCACAAGGTCTATCTGGAACTCGACCTCGCGATCTGGCGGCGCATCTGACCAATCATCTGGAAATACATCTAGGAAATCCCGAACAATAGGAACATCACCGACGGTAGCCACCGCAGTTTTCACGTTTTTAGCATACGCCAGATACGCCCCGCACCCCAGCTGCATCAGTTTTCCCGCTTTAAGCATAGATATGATATGTGGCGTCGCACCATTCCGATCACCGAAGACCGTAATTTGGGTCCCATCCGGGGCCCTTAGACGTACAAGTTTCTTACCACAAACGATCTGAGCATCAACACTTGCGAGCCAATCCATCCCAAGCACCACATCGAAACAGCCAAGCGGCATTAAGTACAACCGTACCGGAAATCTATATCCAGACAACTCGATGGAACAACCTTGTAAAGCCCTAGACACGAAAACGAACTTTCCTACGGCAACCTCAGCCTCAAACACATCGACTACGCGCTCGGGTGATTTATCCAACGAGGAACAGAAAGCGGTAGACACAAAACTTCTACTAGCACCCGAATCAATAAGACCGATGCCTGTAATTCATCAAGTAAAAAGGTACCTGGGATAATATTACACTACTGCTTAGCTACATGATTATCACATACGATTCCAAAGGAATGGGATATTATAACACTGATCAAGAACCAATTCTTCAACTCATCCCACGTCATCCTCCAAATCGAACGATCACCCATAGCCTGCGCCAGATTATCCCACCAACACGGTGTCTCGGAACAAAACGAGGCGGTAGCATACGTCACCATTTCATCCCCCTTACATTTACTAACTCTCAGAACGGCCTCCATTTCCCTCACCCACTGATGTGCTGCCAACACATCCTTAGTACCATCGAAAGAAGGAGAATCACATTTCTTAAAGTCACCATACGAACAACCTCGGGTAGATACACTAATAGCCCGTACATCATCTTCATCTCCACTCGGCACATACACCTCTTCTCCTCCTCGACCTGCGACTCCTTACCCTTTCTTTCCTTACCCGAACTCTTACCAACCAAAGACTCCTCCATGGCCTTAACGGCCTCAGAAACGATCTCGGGAATGGCGCTATGGAGCACCTGGTAAACCTCATCCGCGATTTCCGTGCGCATAGCAGGATCTAAAGCGGGGTTATCTCCCTCCTCATGAATCGGGGTTTCCTCCCGCTGGGGAGTAGGGATCTCATTCTCAGCTTCTGCACGTGGCTTACGACCATGACCACGAGCACTAGGGCCACCTCTCTTAGCTGCACGAGTATTAGCCATGACTTATCCCTAGGAAGATAGAATTCTAACACGGCTAAGTACAAGTGGCATTTAGAACATGTAAGGTAAGGGTAAACTGCTAATGACGTTGATCAAGTGTAATTAGTCGTTTACTTTACCCGCTCGTCCTAATCACCCCTGCCCCTAACCACATTAGCATTCTATCTAACACTTAAACAATTAATCACATACTGGAAATTTTAAAATTCAAATGAATGACTAATAATTAAAGTTACCTCTTGGCGTGCAGCTACTCGCGGTGGGCTTACTAGTCTCTTCTCTTATGGTTCGAGTCCAAGCATTCGGGGATGCTCGGATCCCTCTAACCATGGCTCTGATACCAACTTGTAAGACCCCGAATCCCGGGAATCCTACATTTGGTATTCATACAAAATACGTACAAAAATACTTAAACTCAAAAACAATTCATTCCATCAAAATAACCGATTCAGAGTATAATTCAGCAGAAAATCATAATTAATAAAACAAGTTCCCAAAACCCGGGAATCATGCCCAAAACCAATCTTGAAATGTATTTAATAAAACGTTAAAAGAAAATGTTTGTTATTATTAAAACTTCCGACTAAGCATGCCATCCACCGTCCAAGTAGCTTCATGCACGTACAAGCGGTAATACATCCATCTCCTAACCTGAAACTCACACTAACATGCACACAAAGTCAGCTTGAGCTGAGTGAGTTCAAGTTTTAATAATTAACATCTATAATAGTAATCATAATAGTCATTTCAAGAGATTTAAAATAAACGGCATATAACAGTTAGGCCAACATCAACAATAAGTAATCATCATTATATATATATATATATATATAAACATCCTTATAATTATATCCCTACATATATATATCATCCAAGTAATAACATCAGGGTCGAGCACACGTACAACCCAAACACGTAACATCTCATTCATACTTAAACGTATATATACATCCATATAAATATCATCCAAGTAATAACATCAGGGTCGAGCACACGTACAACCCAAACACGTAACATCTCATCCAACGTATGCAAACACAAAGTAGGCATACGTAAACATCCTTAGTCGATAACAACTAAATAACATCACCAAATATTGGCCATACATAATATATGTACAAACATACAATAACATCATCCAAAGGCCTACCCTATACAAGTAAGCCTATGCAAAATAGTTTAAACGGCTCATCAAGCAAAATCGCTTAGGTGTGCATGCTAGCCCATAACTTAAAAAGAGTAAAAAGGGACATCATGAACTCACCTGACACAAGGCACGAATTCACCACGAGCTAGAGAACCCTAAGTATCCCCAAAACTCAAACGCCTGCCGGTAAACATACAATCATCACAAATGACATCGAAAGGACTCGTTTATCCTACGAGACGTTCTAACATGGTTCGAGTCACCTAAAGCCTCGACCTCATCAAAATCAATCATAACAGCCCCCGGGGCCTTAAGTTTACCAACACGACCCATAGATACTCCTGGGAGTAAAGAATTCCCAAATTACCCCCGGAAGCACTAGCTGATACTAACACGAGCATTTAAGAGTCGTTTAGGCAATTAACATCCAACTCAGCCCCGTGTGGACCCAATATGATAATTTCACAGCCAACAAGTCCACACGACGCTACACGAGTCAAATGGGTCGGTAACTCGCAAGTACAACGCACCAACTATTCAATAAACGCAAATGCGCGTTGTACCGACCCGTTTGAGTAACAGACAACCAATTCAGCCCCAATACTTTCCAACAGCCCGTATATTAAACCGAAACTATCCGAACTGAATTGGTCATCACTTACTTCATCCCTCGCGTTAAACGCAACAATCTACAATTCTAGTAAAGCGAAAACTATCTTTCAAACTACAACTAGTTGACCAATCAAACTAACACCAATGTGCATAATCTTAAAGTATGTTATACTAGACATACCTAGGAAGATGTTGGTGCAAAAACCTCCACCAAAACAGTCCCGGAATTGCTCAATTGGACAGCCACTCGGTTAGCCTAGAACAAGCCGCTTATCGATCAATACGCGTAATATAATGATCAATTAAGGTGTAAAAGACTTGGGGAAACATAGAACTAACCTTGAATTGAAGTTTTAGACCTTAACTTGGCTGCAAAAAAAAAAACGAGAGGGTGGGGCTGCTGCCTTGCTGCCGATCGGCTTTAGAAGAAATGGGGGGGGGGGGGTTAGGGTTTTATGTTTTGTGTTATAATATAAAATATTTCATCTTCACCCTTCCAAGTTGAATGACATGGCAACTTGAAAGAAAATTTAAGTGATTTAACATACCAGGAAAATGATAAGGTCAACGAGGCATGCCGGATAACTCCCGAGAATTATACATACTTTACAAGCCTTAAATCTTAGAATCGAAAATTGACGGGTGTTACATGGCATGACCGGTTAGACCACACCGAGTCAATGATTTCAAATTTATTTAATAACTGAAAGATTCTTCCCAATAATTATATATGTAATATTTCTCTCAAGGAGAATTATTTATTTACCAACTAAAGGAGGGTGTGAATCCCTAAATGATATGGAATGAGAAAAGGATACACATATCCTAACATGATACCATTTAGTGTTTTAAAATCGATGCATCGTCTAAATGGTTATCAATTTCACAACATGAAGTTTGTGTGATTTGTGACTTAGCTAATGAGATAGCAAGCACAATATTCTAGATTTTCATAGTTATTTTGGTAAATCACTATTAATAGAAGAATTGATTTTGTTGAGACGATCGTCAAACATCTTTAATTGATTGCAACGTCAATGATCATGAGAGCAAAAGTTCATGTTTTATTTGGGTATTTATCATTTTACATGCATTCACATCGAGCCAACAAGTTATGATACTTGCTCCCCATTGCAATTGGTTTTTTGGTCAGTAAGCAAGTATCTCTCATCTAATATTCCGTGTGTGTTATATATTTAAATTAATCCACCACAACACACAAAGATGATACCACAAAGGAGGTTGGGAATTTATGTCGGTATTAAATATTATGTATGATTAAATACTTAGAGCCATTAATGAGATATGTGTTTATGACTCATTGGTTTTCACTTTAGCGAATCAAACATTCCCAACATTAGGGGGAGATATAAAGCAGTTGAAAAACGAATTTAGTTGGAATGGATTATCATTGATCCTCAAACTAAATTATATGAACTAAAAGTTCAACGGATAATTCATGTATAAAGCTTAACGAATCAATTACCAGATGATTCACCGACCAAAATAGAGTGTCTACCTAAGACACCTATAACAACTGCTTATGCTCCAATTAATATAAACGTCCTGGAAGGACAACCATACACTGGTAATGATTAGTGAGTCTAAGGCACGCCTGAAGCTTGGTAGACTAGTCGATTCTAAGAATAATGATTCCTCAAAAATTGGAGCAATTAATAAAGATGGTCAAGTCGAGGTACAGTAGAAAGGTCTCTTGAAAGACAATAGACATGACGGTTCTTGAAGAACCTAAGGTACCTGAAAACAAAGAGCTCTCAATAAATATATTTTATCATGTCTACAAGATATATGGAATCGAAATAAAGTCGAAGTCATTATAATTTTGTATATAAGATAGCGCTTGAAAACGATGAGGATCATGATTTAAGATCTGCCTATGAAAAATGATTGGCCAAATTGGAAAGACGCAAATAGGGCAGAGTTGAATTCTCTAAATAACGGAAAGTTTTTTGGACCAACAATCCGTACAACTAAAGTTGTAAAATGTGTTGGATATAAACGAATCTTTTATGTGAGTTATGAAAATTCAGTCAAGTGAAAGGCAAAATAGGTGGCACAAGGATGTTGCAAAGATCTATGATTGATTTTGAGGAGACACATTCTCCAATGGTGGAAGCAATGACTTTCCGATACCTAAATAGTCTGGTAATAGAAAGAGAGAATTGATAAGTGTCTAATAAATATTATGATTCAGTTGATACTGAAAGTTTACATGAAAGTCTAATGAGGATTTGAATTATCATATCATGTCAATTATGTTCTCGAGAACACTATGACTCATGTTATATACAGATTCACATTTGAATACGTTATGATTATTTTATATGTTAAATATAGCTGGAACTCCTGAAGAATTCCTAGCACGTGAATGCTTAAAAGGTTCATTGAAACATCTTAAGGATGTAATTCTTGTGCACCAATAAGCATACATAGAAGAAATTGTACCTGATGATTATCGTATCTTAATAAACAAAGAATGCTACAATATGGGTTTTGATATATGATATATAAATTGACGTCAAATGAGCAAGTTCATTTAGCAAAACTCATGAGGAGTGAATGCACATCAATAATTGGTTAAAATGGAAAGAATTTTGTGATGGATTGAAAACGCCTAAGCATCGGCATGAAAGCATCAATAAATGTTCTACAAGGTTAAGATATTACATATGGACTAAATAGTCGGATTCAGCGTGGCACGTACAATCAGGAAATATTTTGATAAGGAGGGAGATAAGTTGGATGTAATTAGCAATACTTTTATCAAAATTTTACTTTTAAAAGTTCATATAATCACAGTTTATAGTGATGATGTACACATTATCGAGAGAAACTGCAGAACTTTTAGAATGAGAATTTTTGAAATACCTTGACATGATGTGATTATTGTTCGACCTGCAGTTCGAGTATATGTGTAATTATATGTTTATCAATCCATCAAAGTACATCTAAAAGATGTTGAGACATTTTACCAAAGACAAAATTCATTCTTTGAGTATGTTAAAGAATGTCCAACAATGCACTCTAATATCATTTCCTCTTTGAATATGAACTATTATTAATTCGGAAATACCATAATTAAATGCATAAGTGCATTATATCTTATTGTTAGCTATATATGTTTATTATTTTATTTATTTATATTTATCGGCATGTGTCTAGCTAGGAGACATCGGAATGGGTTAAAACATATATTTCAGGTATGAAAGATATGCGTTTATATTTTACTAACCCATCAAAACAAGTTTTGTTAGTCTTGTCATGCAGAGAAACACAATAGGGTATTAATACAATAGTATATGGTTACAAGATGACACAATAGAAGTTTTCATGTGAAGATCATGCAACATTGTTCAACTTAACAATTCGTATGTCAAGGGACGAAAATACAAATGATTGAGTACAAAAGTTTTGAAGTTTTCATAGAAAATCGATATTTGCCATTTTAACAGATATATATAAATCAGGGGGAGACAATACGCGCTGCACTCTTTTTCCCTTAGCTATGGTTTTGTCCCACTAGGTTTTCCTAGCAAGGTTTTTAACGAGGCAGCATCCCGAAGCGTATGAAGTTGATAACCAAGGGGGAGTGTTATGAATAATAATTATTATGGTTATCAACACCTAAAATAGATTTGACTTCTTTTCCAAGTTTTCCCATTCTTATATAATATTCTATTATATCTCATTGTAATTTACAATTGATTAATGAAATCTCCATATTTCTCCCTACATCTCTTTCTCTTATGTTAGAGCTATTAGGCTTGTTTCACAACAATTATTTCTTTGAACAACTTATTAGCCAAGCCCAATTAAACCTATTACCCTAACCTTTGATTGATAATCGGACAGAGATCGGGCGGCATTGGAGTCTTGAAATCAATTTGCAACTTTAGACTTTTGAGGAGGCAAGCCAGGAGCTGAGGAGCCCAGACAATTTGCAATAGAATGAATTAAAAAATTAGGTTCCCAAAAGCATTTCATCATTTTTTTTTTCAATTTTGTAGGTTAAGGTTTGGATTATAAGTTAAATATTTGTTGTTACTATGTTAGGTTGATTTGTTAAATATTTGTTGTGGTTATGTGTTAAGTTAAATCATGGTAAAGTTGAAAAGGATTGACTCTTTTTTTAAAAGAAAGGTTGATGAAAATCTAGAGGAGGGGAATAACTTGGTGATTTACATCGAAAAAAAACTTGCTGAAAGTTTTGATTCAACATCCATAATTGATGAGTTCAAAGAGCTTAAAGGTCGTCGAGCTGAGTTGTGATTCTTTTTCAGGTACTCATTCTTCTCTTTGCATTTTGTTTTTGTTTGTTTAAAATATTGATTTCTTTTGTGTAAGAACGTTAATTTGAATGATTGAATTTAAATTTAAATTATTGAATTGGTATTTGAGTTGAATGATTGAATATAGTTTTTATTGTTTGACCCGACCCGAAACATAGAAGTAGGGGAAAAAAAAATTTTGGCACTCGTGAATTTCGACCCATTCATACTAGATGCTCAAGATTCGCCACTGGACTCAGGGATGGTTGTGGGCCTAATTAAGGTTAACCTATAAAAACACCTTAAAGCCCTAAAACCCTATATCTCTGTAGCACTTCGCATTTTCAGGTTAACTCTGTTAATAGATACTCCATTATCCTAAACATTCATGCATACATTGAGATTTTTAGATATTTCCTCTTCCTAACCTTTGAAATTACATATTTCCTTTGTATTTTGAGGAAATATGTAATTTCAAAGTTTAGAAAGAGGAAATATGTAAATGCCCCGCATACATTTATAGTTTTACACGAGTCAGTAACAAGTCACACACAAGTCAGCCAGTTCGTATTTTCTTTCAATATGTATTCTAAATCTATTCATGTAATTCATACGCTGATCTCCCACTTTGGTATTTCGTTAGAGCACATCTTGATCCTCACAGTTCTATTAGCCAAATCACTTAGGGGTCCGGCACCTAGCTTATATAATTTTACCCATTTAAATTGAACCATGAACTTAGTTGAGATATTTTTGTTGCTCATTCATTGATTTAGGTTCAACTAAGGTGACATCTTTATTCTCCGCGTACAAGAAACCTTTGATTTTCAAAATTCAAACTATTTGGTTTGACCGGCATATCAATCTATCATTGACCTTTATTTATAAAGTTGAATACGATTTTCATTGGTATTTTTCTAATTGCACGGATAAGCTATTTAAATAATATATGTTGAAATTGTAGGTTTTTGGATAATAAATTATTTACTTCCCATTTTACATAATAATAATTGATATCTAGATATTACATATATATTTAATATTATATAGCTGAAGAAATATAATGCTTTTAAGGAAATTTAAATGCTATATTATTTAAATAATTACAAGGGTCAGGGCATTCTCAGTCCGTCCCTCATGCATATTTCTATAATTATACTAAAAAATACTGTATTTCTATCTCATGTTAAATTAAATAATGTTTTTTATACCTTATCATTACAGTTTTCTCTCGTCTCTACTCAACAAATTCAACAAATATTAAAATATAAATAAGGGCAAATAAAGTTTCCCCAATTTACAAAAAATCACTACATTTTCTCTATTCACTGTATTTTCGAATTTTAAGTAAACACACGAGTGTAGTTTTTGTTGGAACAACTTTTTTTTATTAATTGTGAAATTGTTATGTGAGAAACTTGAACAATTTGTTACGTAAGAGACTTGAACCTAAAACCTCTAACCCCTTCGCATTTTAAAGGTATCGCTTTTACCAATATGCCACCGACGCTATTGAGACTATTCACCCATTTTCAGATTAAAAACCGAAATGAAAACATCAGTACAAGTCTACAAGTAAAGTATCGTATTCACCATCCAGCAATATGCTTACAATTACAGATTACAAAAACAAAAAGAATCTTGAGTATTCATGCATAAAGTTACACACAAATTAACAACCTACTTATACAATATCCACATCTCTTGCATCTTCTTGCCTATTGTTACCACCTGTACTCGTTTTATTTTTAAACGATCTTTGCGCGCTAAATAACCGACCAAACGTGCTTTTCGATCTGGGAACAGTTTGCGGTCCTCTGTAACTACCACTGTCTCTCTTTTCAAGTTCTTCAGATATCGCCTTCATAATATTCACAAATTTTCTTCTGTATGTTGGATACCTTGATATCGACTTCGTTATCCCTTGCAACCTTCATAATAAACCAACCACCAAGATATAGTTTATTACTTTATTATTCTAAAAAGATTATAAAAAATATGTTGACAAGTCGACTCAACTTGTTAAACTTACCTTCTAGCTATGGCTTCAAGTTCAGCCCGTCTAAGCTCAGACTCGGGTGGCGGGCCTATGTCGGCATTTTTCAACTTTTGTGGATTACCAATCAACAAAACTAACTTGCCCAAATAGACTTCTTCAGATTCTGAGAGATTTGATGCTTTGATTTGGTCTTTAATGACTAAAAGCGGGTTCAAGAACCAATCGTAGAACGTGTCTTTTGGTCTGTTTGCCCAAGTTATCTCAGTACCGTTTTCCGCTGATGTGAAAATAAGCAAAATATATTCATAAAAAATGAATCTTTTTTTTGTTATAAAAGCAAACTGAAATACAAAGATAATGAGGTTTTGTGTACTTACACATTATTAAACCAGGAATACCGGCTTTTGCGGAGCGTAAGAGTGATTGGTAGAGACAATAAGCGGGTAGAATAACGGATTGTGGATCTTCGATCTCTTTTACGGTTATTAATCCATTCAAAACCAAGAATTCACCTTGTCGACGACATTCTTGGAAAAAGCTATCAAGCAACTACACAAGTAGTACAAAAGTGAGTTATTAAAGAAAAGAAAAGAGTCGGGGGGGGGGGGGGGGGGGAGGGGGGGTTGGAATATGAGCAAACCTCCAATGGCTTCAATTCAATCATGGGGTTTCGCACTGATCCGGACCGTGAAGGTGCTTTTTTTAATGAGCCCGCCCTAGAAAAAGAGCTTGAAGCAGATAATCCAGGGTTACGCCTATATTTAGGCCTGTTAAAACGGAATATATTAGTAAATTTACTTTACATGTTAATGCAAAATTAAATTAATATGAGTGTGTGTGTATATAAATACATATATATAGGTGTGTGTTCTTTTCAAACCAATGGTATGTTGAGAACCGCAAGAATCACATAAGACACATGATTTCTCTTCAATGAAAAATGCAAAGTTGAAATATGAACGTATAATTGTATACGCATCTCTCTCCATTCTATCTTTGATTTTATCTCCTCTCTCTTGAATTTCTTTTAATAAATAAAAAAAAGTGCACATATGCATACATGCATTTAGAGAATATACCATCAGGTTTATATTTTTTTAAAAAAATCTTAAATATATTGAAATCTATTTTAGTCATTTTATATAATAAATAGTATAAGAGTTGGCATGGTTCAAGCAGTTCTCAACATATTATTGGTTCTTAAATGAACACTCTCCTATAATACACACGCACACACATATATATACATAAAGATATAGATATTATTACTTGGGAAAGCAAGATCCTTCAGGCATGTCAAGAACATCATTGCTATATTCATCAAAAATCGATAATGCAGCTACAATATAGCGAAGTCCCATAAAGAAAGACGATTCCTGTTTCCACAAACGCAAACTAGTTTACCTCAAGTTCTTTATTGATCAAAGACATGGCAAAATTCGACCCGATTATTCATGAATGGGCATTGTGCTTTATTTCTGATAGGTCAAATGGATAATACAAAAAACTTACCTAAAAAGGAAATGGGTCAAATACTCAAGCGTCACCAAAAATGTATTCTTAATTTATACAACATCCTAAACTGTTTTCTTCACTAAACTACATTGTTTTTGTAATAGTATAGTTTTTTTTGGATCATATTTAACACATAGTATTTTTTTCAACAGTTGGACAAAAAGTGTTTTTGAGTCTATCCGACCCATAAAATTTGGCTACTCTTCAAGAGAAATAAAAAAGATGCAACTTTGACTTCTGAGGTCAAACTTGATAAGAGGTTTAGTAATAATAACCTGATACACGATGACGGAAGCATACAACCCGAGGGCGAGACCAGAGAGCATGGAGGCTAACAAGGCTCCAGCTACAGCCAATGGCCATAGCAAGATGGCTAGCCCCGCAAACGGAACACAAATAGTCTCCAAGAACGGGCCTTCTCGGCCAATACAATCTTGAAACAGACGACGCCATCCTTTGAACAACATGTATGGACTTTTCAGTGCAGCTATAATCGTGATCACTGGAAAGTCAACAACGAGTCCAAGTCCCCCGAGTATAATCGCCATTGGAAGATTAACCAACCTGTATAAACGTACTATTCTGTTAATCGACAACAAACTACTATTTTAGAAAACATTATGTAAGTTTCAAGAATGAAATAATATCAAACCTAATCTCGATTTTACCCTCGGGCCGGCCTTCTTTGAGTTCATGCATCAGTGAAAAGTATGAATATAAGCATACATCTTTCAAGTCCCTAATAAATGTAAAGCTCCATTGAACAGTGTCCCAAGTTCCATCCTTAAAAACACATTTGAACAAAACCTTAATCTAACAAACAAACAAGAAAGAAACAACATGTGCAACTTATTGTAGTATGCTTAGACGCTTACTATAATGCAATGGATAAACTGATCCTTTTTCCCTTCACCGACGGCTTTAAAAGTCCCAAACATCGGCCCGAGGAAACCGTAAGCTAAGCCACCAAAAATGCTACCAAGAACAACTGCAACAGGCCAAGAAGCTAAGACGGGTGTAAACAACACGACCATAACCACTTTCATCACCGGCCCTAATCGTTTAGCACTGCAATTAAAGAGATATGGCACAAAAACTTTATAAACACAAACAAGTATTTCAAAATTTCAACTTTTCAAGAATTAGAATGGTTAAAGAATTAGGGTTTGGATCAAATACAAATAAATTAACGTGCTGGTAACTATGCAAGTCAAGTAGTGTAATTATATATACAACATACTGTAATTATAGTGTAGTGTAATTACACTACTTGATTCACACAGTTAGCACGCTTTTTTAATTTGTACTTTAACTTTCCCCGGTATAAAGAATGTACCTCAATATGCAAAAGTAACTCCATACAACATGTGCTGGCCAAAGGCTGATTACAACAGCAGAGTTTCCAATTGTCATAATAATACATATTATTGGAGCTAAAATGATCCCTGAAATCAAAGATTCAATTTTTAAAACATACCCATAAAATTTAGCATTCAAGAAACAATTTTTACAGCATACCCATAAAATTTAGCATTCAAGAAACAATTTTTACAACATACCCATAAATTTTAGCATTCAAGAAACAATTTGTACAACATACCCATAAAATTTAGCATTCACGAAACAATTTTTACAGCATACCCATAAATTTTAGCATTCAGGAAACAATTTTTACAGCATACCCATAAAATTTAGCATTCAAAAAACAATTTTTACAGCATACCCATAAAATTTAGCATTCAAGAAACAATTTTTACAACAAAATTTAGCATTCAATAAACAATTTTTACAACAAAATTTAGCATTCAAGAAACAATTTTTACAACATACCCATAAAATTTAGCATTCAAGAAACAATTTTTACAACATACCCATAAAATTTAGCATTCAAGAAACAATTTTTACAACATGCCCATAAAATTTAGCATTCAAGAAACAATTTTTATAACATACCCATAAAATTTAGCAGTCAAGAAACCATTTTTACAACATACCCACAAATTTTAGCAACCAAGAAATCTAATTTAAGTTAGTTTAGTTCTAATTTCAAATGGGTATTGACATAAAACCCCAAATAGACCCTCACTTCAGTTCAAATTAGCACTTAATACATCAATTCTTGCAAAATACAAAATAACAAGATTTCAAGATTGAACCTTTAATGAAGCCAAGGCCCAGAAGACCAACAAAGTAAGGCAAGAAGAGGATGAATTGGCCTAAAGATTTCCAAACCCCTTTTGGAGGTTCCATTTGCAGCAGCGTCAACTCACTTCGGATCTCAAGAAACCCACATCAAGTTCCGACCCGAATCTTGCAAGCTCAAACACAACCACAGATATATTTAAAACACACAGATCTTTCTGTCAAGTGAAAAAAAAAAAGATCTTTAATAGTTGAAAATGAAGTTCTGGAGCATACAATACGCTTCCATTTAATGTATTTTATTAGATAAAATATGAATAATACACCCCATAATAGTAGGATAACCATGTGGGCTATTTGAACATGTGTTAATGGAATTCAAATTATAGAGAATCTGGTTTTTTTTTTTGTTAAAAAAAGTTTATTGGATTTTAATAATCCCAGTTGATTGGTATTTGCCGATAATAATTCTTATTCATTTTATTGTCACTGACGGTTTCAATTTAAAAAAAGTTGGTTGCCAATGGTCCCTCATTAAAAAGGGCTTAACAGCGTTATACATTTTTTCCGAATTTCAAACCAATGTTTTAGGGCTTTTGATCGAAAGAAGGATACGAGTCAATTGATATAAAACTAAGTTGAAACAGTGCTCCAAAACTTTGAAACGATGCTTCAATTCGGGAGTTTGAACTTCCAATTAACAAAAATCAAGTCGTTTGGATCACCGTTTCGAGTTAAGTTTTGCATCAATTGATTCATATCCCCTTCCGATCAAAAGCCCTAAACATTAATTTCATATTCGGCAAAAAGTATGACGTCGTTTAGTCCTTATTAAAGAAGGACTATTTGCGGCCAACTTTTTAAAATTTGGAACCGTCAATGATGATAAAATGAATATGAATTATTACCGATCGTCAATTGATATTATTAAAATTCAATAAACCTGGAAAGAGATTAGATGAGATGAGATGAGATGAGATGAGGTTTCTTGTAAACTGAATTAAGATGAATAGAATATTTGGGAGAAAGACAGTGGCTTTATATAATTTAAGAAGCAACGAATAAGACATATTGACAACCAGCCTTATTTAGTCCTTGAACCTTTCTCCTTTAAAAAGCGTTGTTTTATTGTTACTGCTTCATTAGTTTTAACTTTATTAGGTCTTGAGGAGAGTTAAAAGTCGATATTCATTTTTGATGTCGTTTGAGATTTCTTATTTTACCTTGTTATATTTTAAACTCTGTTGTTAAAGCCGGACTTTAAATTCATTTAATAATATTATGTCATACAATGTTGACTGGATACTCACTTAAGCCGTCTGAGTCTGTTGTGATTCAGGCGAGCAGTGACTTCAGCGAATTTTCTGTTTTTTTTTTTCAAATTTAACAAGAATAATTTAAGATAATTATCTAATATATATAAATTGAAAGTTTGGTGCCGCTAGCATGTTATTGGTCCAAGTGGCGGTCTGACATTGGACGATGTTTTTTTTTCTTTTTTTATTTTGTTTTGTAGTTTCGGTATCGTAACGAGCGTAATTGAAACAAATTAAATTTGTGTCGCTTTACCGCCACAAATCCCGAGACCAACAACGCTTAGGTTTTACCGACTCACTACCGCAACACTGAGTTTTACCGACCCTTTTGTTTTAATTCCAGTACCTTAAGTTAGTATTGACCGAATTCGTGTCAACTCATCGTCGTAATGCTCAGGTTTTACCAACGCCCAGGTTTCAATGCTGGGGTTTTGCCAGCTGCCCCGACGCAACGCGCCGGGTAGAGAAACTAGTTTTGTAAATAATAAAAGATAAAAATTATATACTAGTACTATAAAAAAAGACCAAACTTATATAAATTATAGATTATATAAAAAAGGCCCGAAGTTTTATATAAAAGCTGGCCTAAGTCAAAATAATAAAAAAATAGCCAAGTCTAAACCCACTAAAAATTATGTTAAAAAAAGCATTATTCTTTATCTAATTTCTTCTCCACCATCTTCTTCTTCTCATTCTCCGCCTCTTCACCAATTTCACACACACACACACACAAACACACACAAAAAAAGCAGCGACAGCTTCTTCCCTTCAGTTAGGGTTGTTCAAAAAGCTCGAGGCTCGAAGCTCGTGGCTCGCTCGAAAAAAGCTCGATTAAAACTAGCTATAAAAAGTTGATTTGAAACATCCTGAGCTGATTTGGATCATTTTTGTAATCAAGCCAAAATCGACTCTCGCTCGGCTTGAGTCATGGCTCGGCTCGTTGGCTCGATCTTAAACTAGTTTAACTTTAAAATCAAGCTAGAGCCTAAGTTATCCCGTTTAATTTCGAGCCCGAGCTCGAAAACACCCTGGCTCGACTCATGAACAGCCCTACCTTCAGTCACCGCTACTCGGCTCGCCGTAGTTCGCGCCAGGCCCATTGTGCTGTCAATCGCGACACCTTGTTGCGGTGTTTGTGGCCGACGTGGCTCTCGCAGGCCGCTTGCGGCTGTGGTGGCGGGCTACAACGGACAGTCTTATAATTTATAGGTGTTTGGGAAAGTCAGATTTTGTGAGTTTATAAGTTATAAGTTACAACTTTGTAACGTATAACTTATGACTTAAACAAGCCATAAGGAGATAAAATAAGGAATCCAAAACACCCCCTAAATTTACATTTTTCTTCTTCATATAACCAACCAGTTTTTTTACCATTGTTTCTTTAAACATGATTATTTTAATACCAAAAGGTCAAAGTTACCGCTATAATCAACTTAAGACAAGTGATATCTTGTTATTATAATCTGAATAATAGATACGTATTCACTAACAACAAACTTGAAATACCGGTTGTCACGCTTCATATAAAAGTATACATGTATATACAAGCATACAAATGAATACTCGGACAAGCATCCGAAGTATGACAACTGCCAACCACTGCTCTAAAAATGTTACACCGGTTTGCGTTCATGATTTAAGTCATTGGAACCGAGGATCATATGATTCGTATTGTTGCACAGAAGCTTCTGCATTTTTTACCACTTCGTAGAAACTAATTACACCGTTTTTCGACCAACGGTGTAATTAAAACGAAATCTTGAAGATAAAACTCATGTGTTACAAAGAACTCATAATTTCCGAGATCTCATAAAACTGAAAACACAATAAAAACCAAAAACTCAAGTGTTAACAGAGAACTCATAATTTCCGAGATCTCATAAAACCGAAAACACGAAAAATGTTTTGTAAGACACTTAAAATATAAAAAATATATTGATTAATTTTACAAAACATAGAAAGGCTTAAACTTGAATAAATTGTTGATGTAAACTTCTGCCCAAAGGTGATGCATTACATCGAACATATCATTCAAGTCTTAATACAAGCCGTGTTAGTTTCGCTTAACATGATTTAAATGTATTGCTTCTACCCAAAGGTGATGAGTTACATTTAAATAAAGCAAAACTAACTCGTGCATAATTAAAATGGTTGTCTCACTTCTGCCCAAATGTGATGTGTTACTTACTTAAATAAATTTTAATTATGCCCAAAGGTGATTTATTTTTTATTTAAGTAGAACTTTAATTTAAGTTGTCTATTAGTTTGATGTTAATAATAGACATATCACATCTTCAATAAAATATAATGATCTTCACAATTAATGATCCTTCATTAATCTAATGATCATTTAAATTAATCTATCTTACTTTAATATCCCATTACATTACTCACTATAATTTTCTTTCTAGAAATTACTCTCATTCAAATCATCCACTCTAATTTCAAACCCAATATGTTTGCTTCATAAATAGTTTCATTAACTTTTAGCTCTTCTCATTTTTTTATTATTCCTCAAGACATGACCATCCAATTGCTCCTTCTTATAATAGTAATAAAGAAGAAACCTAGAGCATGATAAATGAGATGAGTCAAACATAATGTCTCTTATGATAATTAATAAACTCATGCTATCAAATAGAGTTATTCTAGATTTAGTTTTCCCTAAAACTAATCTAATATCTAGAAAATAATCAAAATAACTCCTAAGATGCATGCATTTCTTCTAAATTCTAACTATAAGGTTAAATGGCATTATTGAATACATCATAATGTACAATATCATGACATGACCCATAAAATTAAGGGCTTACACATGAAAATAAGTATAATTTTTCCAGTACATTATACACTAAATTTTTCAATAGTATAATTTGATGCCTTAAGAATCAACTATAACACTCAGAAGTACCAAAGGAAAATGAGTGTGTTGATCAGCAACATATGTACAAGAAAAGAAATATCTAGTACTGGAAAATAATATGTTATTCCACTCATTACCACTAAAACCTAAAAGAGGACAATTCTAAGGTTCATAGACAAATACAAGTATAACTTCTAGTTTTAAATTCTTTAAAGAGAAGGCTCACTGCAAATATATGTCATTATACTAGACATAAGCAACGTGATTTTCCATAATTTAAAAGAACTTTTAACTAAAATCAGTAGTCACATATTCATGATATTTAAGTCTACTAATTCTATATTCCAATTAACACATAATAGGTTGATTCTAGTTCTTTATATGTTTCCTTACCAAAAATCAACAAATAACTAACATGAGTGTTGGTGAAAAAATTAAATGTTCAAGTTATCATAAACCGTAATAAACTGTTATAGTTATGCTTTAGGATACCTTATAAATTCTGGTGTTTAATCAGAATTTAGTATCAATACTTAAGCTGCGTTATGACAGTTGTGAGGTTTGCATAGCCAACATAAAGTCACTCTTACATTAAATTCTCATCTTACTTGTTATCAATATTCGGATATAAACATTTATAAGATAGAACTAGATGATACTATATACTTTCACAACTCTTGTTATCAATTTTTTTAACAAAAGACAAATGAGACCTATAAATGTCATCCATTAAAACCAAAACTTCATGAGAAATCATGACATGGTTGATGAGGATGATTTTTCATATAATCTCATTCTAAGTGATTTTAAATCATGTGTTGGATGCCATAAACATCACTAGGCTTAAGGAATAAGTATGGGTCCACCCAAAGTTATATTTCACTGACATTCGTGGAACTTATTTCAAATGGAATATTCAGACATAAGTTATCATTTTACGACTATTTGCTTGTATCTAATCTGACTTCTATGGTCCACGGTCTTAGAGAGATCCATTCATATATAACTAACATGATTTCTTCTAAATATGTCCCTAAGTTTCTTATGACATATGGACGTTAAGGAAATCAAACCAAGTCTAGTATATGAATGAAATGTTCTTACGTCACGTACATCATTGAAACTTCTCATGTAGCTTTCAAAGAGATTCAAAGATCAGTTGGAGCATTAAGTATCTTAATCATAACTTGTAAGATTTGCAAGAGGGGGGTGAAAACTTGATACTAACTCAATTACACCTCTTGTACAAGACTTTGCTCCAACACAAAATTGTTTCATCATAACTTATCTCCTTAGAATTCAACAATACTCTTACAAAAGTTTCATTGGTACTTAAATATGGGCATAATCAGATTTATTATCATAACTAAAGTAATCCTCAAAGTAAAAGAAACTACAACGACTAGTTTCTCCGTTAGAATCTACTGGTATTTAAATATTGACCCTAAGCATGCCAATTTCCTAAAGGTTTCTAAGGTAAGTGGGAGCAGTAAAAGTCCTTAAAATGACTTATCATAAGTACAAGAGGCGGGGGGGGAAAGAGTCATTAAATTTTACTCCAAATTTAACTCCGATTACACCTCTTGTACACTATACTGCACCAACTCTTACACACTTAGAATCCTGAAAATGATAGCAACCTAAACAAGAGCTAATCCATAAAAACCGAAACTTCTAATAAACCCAATAATTAACTCAGGAGGTCATCTAGGTTTTAAAAACCTACTAACTTTGATGATTATATAACCCCCTTAACTAAAGTTGAAATGGATGATGAAAAGTTTACTGATCCTACATCTTCTAATTAAACCATTAATATCAATCAATCTTCTGAATGGAATAAAGCTATCATTAGCAATCTAAATTAAATTCTATAATTCAGAATAACGTTTGGGATTTGGTTGAATCACCTAAGAGTGTTCATAACTAAACTAAAATCAAATCCTAATGCAAATGTAAGGCACTAAGAAGCACGATTGATTATTAAAGGTTATATTCAAAAGGGAATAAATCATCAAAGAATCTTTCCCACATTACAAAAGATTTCTATGAGGATCATCATTGTTGTTCAAGTAGCTTATAATATTTAAGAGCTACATTACATGAACATTTAAACAACTTTTCCTAACAACTTGCTTGCATATTTACATGTTCATAAAACAACTTGAAGTTCTAAACTGAAGGTCAAAGAACACTTAGTCTGTAAGTCAATACATTCCATTTATGGGTTAATGCAAACATTAGAAATGTGATGAAACATTTATGCAATAATTTTCGTCAACAACTAAGTGGATCAATGTACCTACCTCAAGATAAGTGGGAGCAACTAAAAACAAACTTGTCCTTATATAGATGACATTCTTTTGACAAGCATATGTTACATAAGTCAAAGTATTGTTTGTACATACTTTAATATGATAAATCTCAAGAGATATCTCTTACGTGATAAATATCATAATATACTGAGATAGACCCGAAAGGACATTATTTTTGTTCTATAAGCATTAACTTAAAAGGGTCCTTGTACATGTAACACGCAATAACGCTCTCCTTTAGAGGATAATAGGATCACTGAGATTATTTCCTTGTGCTTCATTAAGTAGAAGCCTTATATAGGTACAAGTCTATACTCGTTCAGATATTACTCAAATTGCAACACACTAGATATGTCTAGATTAACGTGAAACATCTAAAAGAGTATTGAAATATCTTTAAAGGAAACGAGGGACTATAATTTAAGAGAAAAAGGTGAGAATTCAAACCGGTTGATTGCTCTAAACTTCGTCATATTCAAAAAATAAGAAAATGTAATTTTCGGAATATATTCTTATGTCAGAAGATAATTTATCTCATGGAGGAGTCATAATGAACTGATAACAACAATCTAAATTTTAACGACATAATATGTTGATTAAATCTCAACGCAATTGTCAATAAATGTTGTTGAAAATTTATCATTGGACTCATAAGTTTATTAACTCCATATAAATTATATATTGAAGACTTATTGTGATAAAGTCAGCTACCATGTTTTTTCAAACAGTAACAGTTCAAGATGTGTTGCATTAAATTTCGATATGAAATAAATTATTCGTTTATGAACGAATTGAGGAAACTAAATTCTCATATCGAATACATTCATGATATGCTTAAGGATCCTATAACTAAAGGTCTATAACCCATAAGTCTTATGAAAGCGCTTATAATAAAGACGGGATTATTTATGACCATGTATAATAGTATATCGTTATATGAATGACTAATTTTAATTAACTAATTATTAATTTTCCTCGCCAGTTTTGATTTTGTATGTCTCTTAATATGTTCTGCATGCGTAATGACATATAGACAAACTAGTATACAAATCAAATATTCTGAAGGGCTTACTTGAAAATTTTGATCATAACTACTTAGGTTTTAAACAAGGACTGCAGTATGATTAATGGGGGTCTTGAGCTGATGTTCAATTCAATGACTGTATTTCTCTGCTTCAGTTTGAGTTTAAAGCTAAAATGAGTGTTAAAATCTGCAGAATAATCTAACGCTCATAATAAATGGTTATTCGGCCAAGTGGGAGAATGTAAGAATAAATATATGGATATATATATTTATGTATGACCATCATTATCATTTATATAATAATATATCAAAATAATTAAATTATACCTTATTATTATATTAGCTAGGTAATTGTTGATGGACCATACTACCATTACTTTCTAATCAAGGGTTTCCCCTTGGGTGTATATAAATACATGGAAGAGATTAATTAACATCATAAGAAAAACCTAACTCTCACATTAAGTAATTCGTGACCCCTATATCTCTCCATAATTCGGTTTCCTCAAGAACCCTAATCCCCATCACTAATATACATCCTAAAGGGGAACTCGACCAAGCTGACAATCATGTCGTCTAAATCCTTATCCGGACGGTTACTACTTCCCCTACTGTAACAGATATGTTTTACTTATGAGTTTATCATAACATTCATGTTTTTTATTATATACGTGAAGAACTTATCAACAACTAACCCTTTGTGAACGACAATTATCGATTCCTAACACCTAACACCTTAGAAGACACCTTTAATTGTTTTAAGATTGGATGGCATATATGTAGCATATCATTCATGGATATATTCTCAATTAAGGTGATATATAGCACAATAATTTAATTGTTTGTTCAGAACGTATGGCTGTCAATAATTTTAATAAATTAAACACAATAATTTAGTTATCCAAAGGAATAAGAATAACATTATTATATGCTTAAAAATGCATATTAGCACGTTATCCATTACATTACCCATCCATAAATGCCAAGCCAAACCTATACTTAAAGTGCCTTTTTGGTTCTTTACTTCTTTAAACCCTACACTCACAATATTGAGTACCTTTTTTATGATTCCAAATACTTTAAAATGTACTTTCTATGAAATTCATGCATACGAAACTCGATTTCATATCAGACCTACTGAATCAAAATCTTGTAGCTATTTGAGATGGAATAAATTTCCAATAACTAAAATACCTTGCTTATGACATAAAATTAATATTGGTGATATTGGACCGTACGATAGCATTTAGAGCCGCATATAAATCGTATCGCCGACCGGGCTATTATACAAGTGTGAAACATATAAAAAGGTTTGTAACTATGACAAGTTATAAAAGTGTATTTAATGGTCACGTGAATATTATCTATCATCCGATATAAGTATAAATAAGAGATTTGGTCCTGAGAATTCACGTATCTCGTCTGAGCCAGAAAAAATATGTCCTTTAAGCCTTAGCGAACAAAATAATGTAACCACTTAGCAAGTCTGATAGCCTAGCACACATAATACATTGCCCATCTAGTCCAACTCCTAGGTTTACCAAGTTTACAAACCAAGTCTAGTTTTTTTTCCTATTTTTCAGATGATTATATTAGTTGAATATATATTAGTTAACTAGCTTTAAAGCCTGTATAATATACGAAATGATCCAAATTTTAAGTTATAAGTAAAGCAAATAATTACATAACGTATATGAAAAAATGTATTACATCTATATTTGTATCTATACTATGTGTACATAAATTAATTTTATTTATATCATAAAATGAATTTTTTTAAATGAACTCCATAAAAAAATGTACGTGCAAAAACATACCTGAGAACGCTCCTGTTGGAAATTTCATTCCCAGTATCATGTATTGAAAGAATTTTGGTTATGAATCAATTTCGAGAAGAAGACTTCTCATGCAATAGTAATTATGACCACTCAGCCTAAATATAGATGGAGCGTTACATTTATTGATAAGTTTATCAATTTACCATTCATAGAAGGAAATGAGAACATTAAATTGTAACAACGAATGCTATTTGAGAATTATGTTTTTTCTGAGCTACACTTAAAAAAGATTTGATAAGTTTGAGGGGTTTCTCGAATTTTTCATAATGACAACATAAAAAATAGCATGTTAACACATTCAATTTTGTGAATATTTTGCATAGTCGAGAGAAAAATAGTTAATTGCCAAATCATGAATCTTTTGATTTTTTTCAAAAATGCCCTTGAAAATAAATTTGAAACCCAAGTCATGTTTAAACTCTGACTTTCATCCGTTTGACATTTTCGAGTCAACGTTTTGAGCCCGTAACAAATTGACGATAAATTTATTTATATTCTCAAACTTTTATAAATACTTAGATTGCCCATTTTGACCCGTAACAAATTTGGAGCTAAATGTAATTAAATTGTACCAAACAATCTATTTACTAACTTTTGGCCTCTAACAATCAAATTTAAGTTCTAAAAAAAACCCGAAACAATCCTTGATAAAATAAACCGAAAAAATGGATCGAATTTTAAGCATATATTTATAATTCAATGATTAAAAAATCTCTTTATAATATATATATATATATATATATATATATATATATAGTTTACTCAATGAACCGAAAAAATAAATAGACTGATTTAAAGCATATATTTATAATTTTATAGAGCAATTTACAAAATAATAATAACAATAATAGTTAAATGGATTGATTTAAAAAAATTATTGAATTTTAAGCATATATTTAAAATTTAATGATTAAAAAATCACTTTGTAAAATGAAAGCGTATTCGATTTTTGTTTTTCTTTACAATATTCAACAATACATAGTATAATGTGTTAATGATAGCATTTGAAATTATATTCGTTACAATCTTTAACAAACATGGTTTGTTGTTGATTTTTAGATTTCACCAAGTCTATTTTGAAATTTATAGTAATATAATATGTTAATATTTATTTTTATTAATCAAAATATATGGATGTAATATAAATAGAGTGTAAAAAAAGGTGAATAATCATTTATCTATAACACATATTAGGGTCAATTAAGATCTTAGTTTAGAGGGGAAAAGAATTACGAGGTTTAACCAAAAAATGACACATGTTACAATTATTTCTTTTTATTAGAATAGGTATATAAATAATATAAAGGGGACGCACGGTTCACATAGTTTTTCTAAAAGGATTGGAATTATAATTGAAATTGGAATTGGAATTGGATTTGAAAATAAAAAAGTAAAAATGGAATGAAATGTTTGGAAAATCTATAATGTGTTCAGTTGGTTTTAAACATTAAATCGTTTTTTTTTTTCAACTTTCCTTTCAAAATTAGAAGAATTTATGAATTTCACTCAACATGGAATTTCATTGGAATTCACTTAAATTGCAATTCCATCTCTTGTCGAAACAAGCGCGTTATGTCGTGACATTTAAATTCCAGTTCCTTTAAATTCCTATAAATTATGTAAAACGAACGTGTCCAATAGTCTTGGGTTTCCATTTTGCGGTCTGATGGAATGATCTTTTCAAATTCTATAGTGGTTTTACAAACTTTTTGTTAATGCATATTAAGATGATTTTTTATTTTCTTTTTTTAATTTTATAGTGGTTTTAATTTTAAGAAAAGGAGAAAATAATCAATTAATCAAATACAAAGTGATGAGCTTAAGGCCTAGAAAAGCCCATAAAAGCAAATGGAAGGAATTGGTCATTTTGGGTCATGTTGATGGGTTGTGGACTTATGGTCCATTGCTTGATATGATTTAACATGTAAACTTTACTACAAATAAATAAAATAATATGAATTTGTAAATATGGTGATCCATTGGGCTTTGTAATATGAACCGGTTGCTTCAATTATCTTGTGATTTGTAATATGACACGAACATAGGGATGAGCATTCGGTAACCGAATCGATACCAAAGTTTTAAATTTCGGGATAGGTACGGTACGGTATGGTACGATACCGGTATTTTCCGGATTTTTACCTTCAATATTGGTACCGTACCGGTACCGAACCGAATATTTCGGTACCGGTACCAAGATTTGACGATTTTCGGGATCGGTATTTTCGGTACCGGTACGGTATCGAGTTCATCCCTACACGAACATGATAAACAAAACATCACGAGAAGAATTAGAATTTATATTGTTATTTATTCAGAAATAGACTTTGTTCATATTAACATGTTTATACAATCTAACTCGTTTACAATATAACTCATTTGTAACTTCATTATAACACAGTTGTAACTTGTTAACCCCCTTTCATTGTTCATTAACGACCCTAACTAATCATTAACGACCCAAATGGAAAACTCTTCGTGAACAGGACTTTGCACCTGAAGTAATACCACTAATACGATTTATAGCAATAAACGAATGTTATGAATCCTCTAGACATTCCAACAATAGATCCTCTTTACTCTGTAGTTTTGTCTATAATAATTGATGATGAGCAATTAGGGTCGTTAATGCTTAGTTAGGGTCGTTGATGGTCAATGAAGGGGCATTTACATATATCCCCCTTTTAAGTTCCCTTATTACATATTTACCCAACTCTTAAAAATTTACATATTTTCCCTCCCTAAACCACATATATTACATATTTTCCCTTTTCATTAAAATTAACTAAAAAAATGATTATTTTACCCTTAATGAACTAGTTAAAGACTTACTTACATATATCCCCTTTCTAACAACAATAATTGCATATATCTCCAATTTAACCCAAAGGGAGTCCATACTAAGACAAATATAAAGCTATTAAGAGGCTTAAGGAGTAGAAATATGTAAAAGTTTCTTTTATTATTATTATTATTATTATTATTATTATTATTGTTAGTACTTTGGTGTAGTTAATGTTACAAAAGTGAAATGAATATTATTTAATATAAGTAGTAGTCTGAGTTATTTATTTGGACTTACCCAAATGGACATATGTCTAGATTTAATAATTTAAATTTATGGATGTTATTTCTGAAACATCATTTGACGCACTGAAATTTTAAATGATACAAGTTGAAATTCATCTAAAATGTTTGTAAACTTTTATAAAACTTTTAATCCCTTTATTATTATTATTATTATTATTAACACATTATTGGAGTCAATTTTTTAATCATTGGTAAATATCAAAAAAAAATTTTACATAGTTAATAAGCTAAATATTTCTAACATTGGTGGCATGTGAACAAATTTTGTCACATAATAAGGATAAAAGGGTAATTGCATGCCAAAAGAGGAAATATGTAATTAAGGTTTTAACATTGGGGAGATTTGTAATTAAAAGGCTTAATGAGGGGATATATGTAAAAATCCCTTTCCATTATTAGACATATTGGCTATGCAGGTAGGGCATGTAAATGAAAAACAGAAAGTTTAATGCCATAATACTAATGCTAATGTAGCTAAAAGGTAGCATGTAGACGCAATAAAATCTTTATAAACCGAAACGACAACAAAGTTAAGTAACAACTACGAAGATTCCGAGCACTCTAGCTAAATGGCATACCTTTAAATCAGGCTGTAGAAAGAAAAGTGATTGTCAACTTTCGATGCAGAACGATAAAACACAGAACCTAAAAAATTAGGTTATTACTATTATCATTCGAAAGAAGACCAAATAACAAATGAGCCAAAACCAAACTGCAATCCAAAATCATACATAATAAGTAAATGAATATATAATTTACAATAGACAAAATAAAATGACATTGATTAGATAATGTTAACATTGCATATTGCATGTCATATCCCAAATCTACACGTTCATGCGAAAACGCGGCTTACCTGGCCTGCTCTAACCCGATTAACGCACCATATGTTGGGTCGGTAGCCGAATAGATTCTCACCAACACAAAACCCAAAGAACTTGATCCGAGAAACCAGAGAAAAAACTTGGATATCTTCAAACGCTGCAAACTTGCCGTAGGTGGACCTACAATAGCTTTGACTGCCAAACGACATCCTTTGAAGCAACTGTGCCAATTTTAATTCATTTAGGCTCGATAATTCTTTGTGCATCCATTTTAAGCAACATGGTTGCAAAGTAGGTAAGTAATGGTTAAAGTTTGTAAATATAGTCAAACATAGATCATATGCATGTTTTACCAAAATATATCACATGCCTAATGTTTTAGCATTATGGTTTTGAACTTGTAGGTGATGATATATATTAATGCATTAGACTAGTTTAATGTTGTTACTTGATGTATCTTTGTGTATCATTGCAAAATGAATAGTAACATGTTATGGAAAGAGGGATTAGTTTTAAGTTTAATATGGGAAATTATGCAGACTCAATACAATCATCATCATAAATCATGCATATCATCAAACAGGAATATGAAAAAAAAACACCAACAATTCAATTTTTGTCTTAATAATTATTTTTTTAGCAAACTAGTACATCCAAGATTGTGACTATACATAAGACAGTGAGTTCAAATCATTTCATTTTATGATACCTTTTAAAAATGAAAGAAGACTATTCATATGAACCATAAGCACATAAATTCAACAAAATTGAAACAAAATATTACCAAAGTAGAAAATCGGGTAATATAAATAATGCGTTGTAAGTGTATTAGGGTGAAAACGTATCGCTAAAATTTTTAGCTGGATACGAGAAAAAATTTGTCTTTTGTTAAAAAGAGCTTTTTAATTAAGCTTAAACAATTAAGTTGTGCAAAAAGGATTTTTTTTAATTACGAAAATGAGTTTAAATGAACTGAGTAATCGAGTTTAAACCTTAAAATACATTTATATTTAAAAAATGAAATTATTTGAAACTTTAGAAGAAAAGGGAATTGCTTTACCTACTCGACTAATTTACCTTTTTATAATCAACTTCAACTAAGTTTTATATAAATAAAATAAAAGATATTGTTACAGATATTGTTAAGTTTTGGCATGGACAGTCTTAACGATATTATTGATCCTTGTTTGTCGTTTCCATGAAACACTTTACATTAAACAGAATTAAACTTTATATAACATACAAAATAATTAAAAAGTTTTAAGCTTTTGGGCACTATGCCTACCGACATCTTATTATCTAGTGTTGATTGTGAAAGAGGCCCTCACATGGGTTGATACCTTGAGAATTAACCCAACATCCGATACGATAGCAACTATTATTATATGTTACGGGTAAAATAATAATTAGGATTAATGCGGGAATAAAAAAACTAATAAAAAGTTAAAAACATCACATTATTTAATAGTTAAAACTAAAAAAAAATAATAGATCATAATTTATAAACAATGGCTGAAAAGCTCTAAAGTTTAAATCAACAAAAGTACGAGGGGTTTCGAAGTTGAGTGCTTGATCATTACAAGTCGCTACAAACTTTAAAGGCCAGAAGGACACGTTGAGGACCAAAAACAAGCAGTTTAAAGACATGAGGGACTAGAGCTAGAACTTGTAAAAACACAAAAATGTTTCCACCGTCTTTCTCGTTCTAAAAAAAAACTTAAAAAAGAAACAATGTTGAGTAAAAAAGAGCACTGTGTCTTTTTGTTTAGTATTTTGTTTTGTTTTAATTTTCGTCATTGATTGTGTCTTTTTTTCTTGGCGTTGTGTCTTTTTTTTTTCTTTTTATTGTGTTACATTACTTAACATTGTGTCATATGTTGGCCATTGTGTTATATTTTGTGATATATTGTGTCTTTTTTTGGTTTATCATTAGGTTGTTTGTTCGTTTTCGGCATTCACTTTTTTCTCGGCATTGTGTCTTTTCATCATGTTTTTCTTTTTCTTTTTTTTTTGGAACGGGAATGATGGGAGAAACATTTTGGTTTTTTATTTTTTCGTTTTTTATTTATATATTGTAGGACATGGTTCACTTTTTATTAAAAATAAAATAATCGCTAACGATACTCTCGTTAGTAATGGGAAATATACGAGTACAATACCGTCTACAAAATCGAATATAATGAATATAATATACAATATTTTTTATATTCAAAATAGATAATATTATGCGCCTTCATTAGGTAATTCATGTAATAGCTTCATCTTGTCTCTTTATCACATTGGTCATCGACTAAGTTTCTTGAATCGCGTATTGTCGAACGATCTTTCTTGTAGTCTTTAATGTGAGCTTGATGTGTATCTTCTTGTAAGATCCTTTGCTACAAAAACGAACAAACTAATGTTGATGGTTGAGGCTGAGACACGTGTTCAACACGCTTCCTTTAAAACAGATTTCACGCCTCTACATTAGACAACGCGTCTGTCTCCCAAGGTACAACAGCCAAAGCAGTTTGTACTGCCGAAGATGTCCACACGCCTGAGGTTACATTAGTTAAATTGTAGTGTTGGAACTTGTGGGAATAATAAAAAGAATGAAACGGTAGAGCAATCAAATGGAAAAACTCATCTCTATATATTCTTAACATATGGGTCTTTAAAGCTTTCTTTTTTACCATAACTCTTCATACGTGCATGTATTTTCTCCTTAAAGTTCCTATCTTCTTATTTTTCTAGTCCTATCAAATGAGGCACATAGCCTACTATATTATACAAGAGTTATGGATGAGTGAAGAGCTTCACTTAATTAGAGACTTAATTCTCTAATAAAATCCATTAAGTGTCATAAAGAAAACTCTACCAAAAGTTTAAACATATGAAGAGCTATAGTGTTAAAAACCTAATAAATTAATTTCCATTCATTTTTTTTTTATAATTTTCCAACATATATTAAGTTATGATTTTTTTTTCAGGAGTTTTTGTGCAACCACAGATTCTTCTCACACTTCTCATTTTTGTCTTCCTTTTCGTTTTAACTTTACCCTCATAAGTTGTTAAGTTTTATTTGGAAAATATATTGTCTCGTTTTCTAACCATAACAGTCAGCAAGCTAGCTTCTTCTCCGAAGGTAACTAAGAAACTAAATTTAGCCCTTAAGAGCTTGAAATAGGATAAGGACATGTTAAGGCTGCAAGACAACTATTTTAAGTCAGCCATGCCTAAACAAAAGGCAGCATATGCTACTCTTCCTCATACAAGCAATATGTAAGTGAAACTGATTTACCTCTCACATAATGAGCCTGGGACGGTCTGGCGTAGACCGATTTGCGTGAGAACAACACGTTTTGGAACAATAGTCTTTTATGTAGGCACATTTGCCTTAGAACATTTGTGTTGTTGCCTTCATGTGTGCTTGACCCATGATGTCATTTTCCTGACTCTAGGATTCGCCTTAGGCCCTAACTTGGTAGAAGCTTGTTAGATTATTATTTGGTGTTAATATGAATGGTAGGCAAAGTTAACTCAATACTTATGTTACCACTAGTAGAAAAGCTTACATTGATCTATAAACAATTAACTTTTACATTAATGCCAACATTTTACCAACCAATTATACCTGGGGTTGTTTGGTAACCTTTTAATGGTCATTAAGAGGCTACCTCTTAATGGTTCATAACTTTTTAATGATTAAGAGGTAACCTTAATCATTAAGGGGTGTGAAACATTAAGATGTAGTCTCTTAATGACTATTAAGAGGCTACTAAACAGCTCCAGACGGGATGTAGATTGGATTGTACGAGTGTTCAATTGTACATCAACCTCCTTCCAATCTTTATGCTACCATATGCGAATCTATGTGGGAGAACATGGCCCTATAAAACTCCTACTATTGTAATCCTTATACATAAATATTTGTTTGTTGGATCTTGAATGCCACATGAGTGTAAGTTAGTGTTGCAAAATGATAAGTTTTAAAATCTATGAGGCCATCCTCTAACGAAATAGACGTTAAAACTAAGTTCGTTGTACTAACAGTTTAAAGATAGTTGTACAAGTTTTTGTATTTAAAAAGTCATGATATTATTTATGATAATTCATAATAATAATAAATGTAGTTTTTAAAAGATTGAGTTTTACAATTTAGAAAGGGGTAGCGGCGCAGCTTGTTACCCGCTTGCCTTCTGTTTCGATGTAATAAAAAACTTACAATGGTTTATTGGTTGAAAACTCTTAATACATTGTATAACTAGTCATGTGCCCGCGTGATGCAGCGAGATACGCACGAACATTACTGGTATCGGTACGTTCATCGCAACAATATGTGCATATCCCGATGATAGTATGTGTTTAATGTGGCATCGTGCGTGTAACTGGTGTCGATAAGCGCGTCACACAACGCTTACACGTGAGCAATCTAGTACGCATAAACAATGTCATCCACGTAACTAATGCCTGAACACGCGTAATCGGTGATGAAAATCAAGAAGCAACAAAGAAATTTACAGTAATTTCAAGTAAATCGCTTTTTAACCCGGACCGTTCTGACGCAAAAACCCTTCTAATCCAGCATCGTTTTAACCCAAAGCTCGTTTTGACCCGGCGCCTTTTGACCTGAACCCTAGAATCGAACCAAATTAACCATTTTTTTATTGACCTGTCCTGACCTTAATCCGTTATGACCCATGAGCCCCTAGAATCTCATAATTTAATACATCATGTGTTGTATCTTTTACATAGTTGATGGTACCTCTTATAATTTAAGAGGTCGTTGACCGATGCTTTATATATGATAGAGATAATTAATAAAGTTTATTCAGTGGTTATCTATCTTTAAGAAAACATTTTGGAGCCGACAATTTGTGTCTGGTCCGCTTATTTAGCGAAAGCCGCGTTTAAGAAATGTCATCGCCCCCATGTGCATTAGCACCAGACAAATTCAACGTATGACACGTGTCTCATTTTGATTCGTCCCACGTAACCAAACAAACGAAACTAACACCGCTCAATTAATTTATGTTTTGTCATGTCATCCAAATGAGCCAAAGGGTCCTCAAGTTTATTATAAATACAATCCTTTACTAACCTTTCTTCATAAAGAGAAAAAAATAGACACAAGAATCTACAAAAATGATCAAACTGAAATCAAATAGACTTTCACGGGGACTATCTAAGCTACGTAGCGTCGGCGGTGTCGGTAATGGCGGCAATCGTGGTGATGCAACGGCCATGAGAATGGGTGAAGTCAAATGGGAGTTACGTCCTGGTGGTATGCTTGTGCAAAGGAGAGAGATGGGCGGAGACAATTTAATGGAAGGTGTCATTACTATTCGTGTCACAACGGCTTCAAAGTGGCACGATATATCTATCCGCGCCACATCTACTTTTGGTAAGCACTTTTACACTAGCACTTTTTTTTGCTATATTGGTTTTATTAATCCGACTATCGTCTTTTGGTCATTGTCGGTCCCAACTCCCAACTAACGAATTGGCTGCTGACGGTCCCAACTTTTAACGTATTTGTTCCTAACTGTGCGACTAATAGAATCCTAACACCGTTAGTTGTAGGTCGCCGGAAAACGTTATTGGCAGGAAAACTCACATTTTTTCCCCGAAAACTCAACTTTTTCGCCCCAGACATCTTGTTGACTTTGTATCGGACCTTTAGGAACCTTTTTCTAGTAAAAGCCCCAATTATTGAGGTCGTTGAAACCCTAGAACCATCGTCAGATGCAGTTGGTGGTGCTCAAGTAGTGGTGGTTGGTTGGTTGTGAGTCAATCGGTGGTAATTGTAGTGTTCAGGTGGTGTTTTCCAGCAAAAAAATGTGACTTTTCTGAGCAGAAACATTTTTCAGCGACCTGCAACTAACGGTTTTAGAATTCTGCTAGTCGCGAACCGTTAGAAATATATATACATTAAAAGTTGGGACCGTCAGAAGCCAATTCGTTAGTTAGGACCGGCAGTGACCAAAAAACGATAGTTGGAATTAATAAAAACCAATATACTTTTTTTTTGAACAACCAATTTTTTATTGGATGAAACAAGTGTTACAATAGTTTTAATTAGCTCTCTAATTCATTGTTAAAACAGGAGTACTTAAGATGATATTATCAACGATAACAAATTTGGAGGCTAAAGAGCAAAGACTATTGTTTAAAGGGAAAGAAAGAGAAGACGAAGAACACTTACACATGGTCGGGGTTAGAGACAACGAGAAAGTGTTGTTATTACAGGATCCGGCGATCAAGGAGATGAAACTTCGCAAATTAGCCAAGCCACAAATTTATCGTACTATTACCGTATAATAGAGCTAAACAAATAACCCGTAACTGTGTTGAACTTGTATTTACCTTCTTATTTTACAAGGGTAAAATGTTAATTGTTTGTGGTTTTGGTATAATTAGGAGATTGTTGAATGTAATAAACCCAACTATTGGGTACTATATAAATATAAAATGGAAATGTAATATTATAATACAAAGAGAATGAGAACTATACAAATTTGATGTGTAATGTATAGCATATCACTAGTCAGGTGTCCGCATGATGAAGGGGGGAATACTACTTAAAGGTTGTTAGCAAGGCAAGCCTAGCCGAGTCATGCCTAGCTCAAGCTTGACTCGAACTTCAACCAAGCTTACTCAACTCAGCTCGAAATTATAACTAAAATCCTAAACTTGAGTTCGTCTTTGATTATTGTAATATTTATATAATTTGAGTTTTTTAAATCATATTTTTGTAAAACATATATGAAGAAACTTGTACTTTATAATTTACATCTCGATATTGAATACAACTTACATCGAAATGTTATAAAAAAACAAGCACGTTGCAATGTTCAGTTTTTTTTAACATAATATATTCAACCATAGAAGGAAATAAAAAAATAATAATAAATAAACTTATCAATTTATGGATAAAGATTAGAGGACAAATATATAAGTGTAAAGTGCCATTTTCGTCCTTGTTGTTTAACAAATAATACGAATTTAGTGCAAAAAGTTTATTTTTCGCATATAGACCATCCACGTTTCCCAATTCTTGCCAGTTGCATCCAAATCACTAACATCGTTAAATTGAATCGTTAAGTCAGGGGTAGACATGCATTTTCACTCTTTTTTTATATTTAAGTAAAGTGCCAAAATCATCTCTGAGGTTTAGTCATATTTGCGAATTTCGTCCAAAAATATTTTTTTTTCGCAATTTGACCCCTCGATGATGTTTTCCAACCGTTGTCAATTTCGTCCAAATTTTTAACTCGATCTAAATTCAACGTTAACTCAAGGACGTTACTGTCTTTTTACAGTTAGTATCAATGCTTTTTATTATTTATCATGGTTAACCATATAGTTATACTAACCCTAACCTAAACTCGTCTCCTACTCCAACTCTAGTCCCTAATAATACTCGAACACAAACATTATACTTTATTATTTTAACTTTAATAATTATCTTCTAACAATAAATTAATTATTTAATTTAATCCCTAATCTTTATTTTCAAATTCTTTATTCGATTCATCACCTCTCAGTTGTTCATATTTAACCTCTCTCATATATTAAATCAAGATTATATCCTACAAAACGTAGAGTCACTTGTTGACCTTGGTGAAAAGAGACCGCTTGTTGTCCAAAGTGAGCGAGCTTGCAACCAACAATGGCAAGCGTGGAATAGGTCGTGCACCCAGGAGGAGACACGCATAAGATTGATACAACTCCTTAATTATTTTCTCAAGCACACTAATTAGCATAGGGCCTAGTGCAGTGGCGGATTGACTTTATTGTCAGGGGGTAATAGCCCCCACTCAACTTCTGCTGGTGTATGCTTATTTCATCAGTTTCTTTGTATATTTGTTACAACAATAGATCTAATATCACAGATGCCCCCCTTAAGTTTTATTCATTGGCCATAAAAGTCCTCTACCCTTTCCTTCTAAAAGCTAACTTAAATTTTATCAAAAAGTCTTTTGAAGTCCACCAATAAATGGTTCAGTGTCCAAGTCCACCAATAAAGTCCACATACCCATCTAAATAAAGATTCAGTGTCCAAGTCCACCAATAAAGTCCACATACCCATCTAAATTCTTTATTGCCTTGGTTTAAAATCAACTTCCAGAATCTATATTTGATGCCATGGAGAGGTTTGTGAAACGAAAGCACCATCTTTCAAATCTCGTTTTGATGATTTAGATAATTTTCCTTCATATTCATGACTTTCCAGAAAGAAAGAAAGATCGATATAAAAAGCGACGTTTTAGCCCCCATTTTGTTTGTAAAAGAGGACAAAACACGGCCCTTTTACCGCCCCCCCCCCCCCCCCCCACTGAGCAAAATTTCCGGATCCGCCACTAGCCTAGTGTTTAATAATGCTTGTTTTAATCTGATAGTGTGGCACTTTGATTATGCGTAACTTAGCTACAAATTACTATACGACTTGCTAGAACTAACTTTCATTATATTAGAAGGCATGGCTGCATGGATGTGGGTTAATTGGCACGACAAGAGGATTGCCATTACATGGGTATGGAGATTTTACGAATGAGTCCTTCGAGTCTGAAGCGGGGTTGACGAACACATGCGCTAATAAGACCCCTTCAACCAGGAAGAAGTACTTTTCTTAGCTTCTTTTACTATATGAAGTCAACACTTTAAGACCTGAGACTCCGTCTTTGGTATGCGAATTTCAAGCTGCTACTGCTCCAATAGCTACTTTAGAACCTAATCTTTTCTTGACTTCTAGGGTTTGTTGTGAGATTGTAATGGCGCAAAAGCATTTCGTTGCACTTAAATCAGCCTCGTGAAAAGGCCAGACCTGTGTTGAAGGGAGAAATTATGCTGGTAAATCAATAATTAAGGTTTTCTTGCCTTCTCAGTTTAGTAACGGGAATTATTTTGAAAAATAATTCAAAAAAAAATATTTATGATATGAATAAAAATAGTTTTGTATTAATTTGTGAAGTAAATATATGGTTAACTATGATAAATAATAAAAAGCATTATTTTTCTTGTTAAATATTACTTGTTTATAATTTTAACATCGTGATCGTTTAGAACTATGTAGATATTAATTTCATATCCTAAGTTTGGCATCCCCTTTGTTTGTTACCTAACTGATACCTTTCGTCTGGTTGAAATTCAGTTTTCCAATCAAATTTGGATTTTCAGCCGTTCCCTCTACGTATCATTTTCTTGACAAATTTAGTTTCGAGAACATCTCAACTTCTAAACATGCGTTTTAAATTGTTGTTTCTATGACTAATTGACCACTTGCATGTTTAATATCATACAAAGAGCGTTTATTCAATATCGAAAAAGGGTATATCTAAATCATATTTATATTGTTAACTTTCATCTTAGAGTTAACTACATTTTTTGTCATTGTGGTTTGATTAAAATAACGGTTTCAATCTAAAAGTTTATTTTTTATTTGGTACGTATTGTCGTTTTTGTTTTTATTCGCTTTAAGTCCGGTAGGCTAACTATATATAAAATTACATATAAATTTACCCCCACCCACTCACAAATCACAATCATCTCTTAGCTAACCTAGAACACCATCATCGCCACCTCCTTCGATCAACACCATCCCCCTCTTTTCTTCTCGTTGGAAATCCCCGTGGTATATTCTCCCTTCTAAAACTCTCTACGGGGGAAAAGTGTGGAGATAAAGATGGTGGTGAGTGATGATCCCGGGTTTTGGTGCAATGCAATGATATTGCTACCTCGCGGTTGCTTGGATGTATTCGGTGTTTGTTAAGGTTTTTTTCTACGTATTTGAACATGCCTTTAGTCCTTTACTGCATTCTTTATCGTCTTGTGTTGGTCACTTGCTTTGGTGAAGTGGTTGTGTATTAAAATGACAAAGGCGTATCACAAAGTTGGAAAATATGATTTTGTCACTACTTTGAAAATAATAGATATATTTATATGAAGTATATAATATAACTAACAATATATAGGTTTGCATTCTCCTTCTAATAGTTTTCAACAAACTATAGAGTTAAATGAATGAGTTAATAATACTCTAAGAAGTGTCGAGTTTGATATAAATCTGTAAGAAGAAAATTAGTAAAACACTAGGTTATTGACCCGTGTGTTACACGGGTGGAAATATAAAATTCGTCAATTAAAAATATATATAGTTTCAAACGACAACATATATTTAAATAATTTTTCTTAGACGGGAACATGATTTATAATTGCAAGTTTTATTCAAACATAAACATAATATTGAAAGTCGTATACTTAAAAAAGTGACATTACATAGTAGAATGTTTACAAACAAACTTTAAAACATAATCTTTATAAACTACTAAATATTTCTTTAATGAAAGAAAAAGAGGTTCAAACGTTTGTCATAATCTCCGTATTATAAGATAGCTCCTTGTTCAAGAACCGATTAGTAACCTTTTACCAGCATCATGTTAAAAACAATCTTTTATCATCCGAAAACTTTGAACCAAAGGATTTTGTGAATCTAATATTGTCTTCAAGTAATTACTTATTTCCTTATCTAATGTTTCAGATTTTGATTTTGAGTCCCTGTATATGAATATTGAAATTGGTTAAATATATATTTTTTAAATTTATATTTATTTATAATTCTAAAAAAAGTATAAGACGGAAAAAAAAAGTATTAGCTGTTGCATACCCAATGCACCAATTTTTTTCCACACATCATGCACACGTCCGACTTCAAGTGAATAAACCTGCACAATATTAGCACATAAATAATGATAACCAAATAATAAAATCATTAATCTTAAAAACATTGATTAATAATACAACTTATTAAATCTTGTAATCTAAAGCAAGAACCTTTTCTCTCTTCACATGGTGAAATTTTATAGAATGTTTTCATTCACTTGGAAAATGGTGAAATTTTAAATTTTATTTTACACATATTATCATTTTTATGCCAATAAAGCATTCAACTTGAAGCTTTAAACATTTAAAGTAGTCAATTTCTCATAAGGAACCAAATCACTTCAATTTCATAGCCAATGACTCTTAAAGCAGTTGCAACAGTGACCATTAAACTTGCTATGGATCAACCAAATAGATCTGCAAAGCCAATGACCCTTAAAGCAGTTGCAACAGTGACCAAATTGCTATGGTTCAATTTGGGTTTTTAGTAGTTCAGTTTTGGTTTTTCAAATAAAAAAAAAGTTACCAACGGTTTGACCTAAAAACCGTCAAAATCGGATCGTGAACACCCTTAAGAAGTATGGTACCACTATTAAAGTAAATTACCTAATTTATGAAACAAATTATGTGGAAAAATAGCATGCTCATATTAATTTTTGATATAGGATTATTCCTCACAAATTAGATGGGCCTTCAATAATCATGTTGGAATTGAGCCCGCTAATAAAGCAACAGATGATCATCTACAAGGTATATCTACTGTAGTCTCCAACAAAGCAAGAAGCTAATCATGGTGTTGGATGGCAAGCAAGTCAATTGGAAACATGAAAGCTGCCTAAAAATTTATCACAAGAAGGTTTATGAAAACGTTACCAATAAGAAGAGCATATAAGAGAATGTAAAAAAAAAAAGACCTGATATCGTGAACCAGTAACCTCCACGCATTCCAAGAACGTTACCAAGGTTTTCCCACATCCCATGTCTCCCTGCAAAAAGATAAAACATGTTAAAATAAAAAAATACACCATTAAAAATCAAGCGAATGACATAAATATTATGTGTTATTTATCAGAAGGGTACTTTGCAACATTTGTGGATGATACTCTAGAATTTATGGGCTTAAAAAGATAATAAAACGATTAGTAAATAGAATCAAAATAAAAGAAAATAGTAAAGATCTTATACATTAATCATGTCTCATAACATCATTGTTGGTTAATCTTCACCTTTCAAACTCAAATTCAAGTTTTGAAATCAACTCTTAGAATGGTTCAAATTCTAAATTCGCGAGCCCATGAATCAACTAATGTCTCCTGCAAACATAATGCATTTCACAATATCAATAAAAAGTAATAATAGAAATAGTGTCTGCACATTAGTGATTACCCTGAAGAATGATGATTATTAGATAACAAATGATCAGACCACTCGTAATGGTGGATATTTTTTGGGCACCGCGTCAAATAAAAATATCAAAAATCCATAACTTGTAAAGTTATTTAAGTACACACATTAGTGATTACCTTCATAATGATGATTATTAGATAACAAATTTTGCCATCACAGTCTGCAATTTAATTACCAGTTAAATTAAAATACCAAAAATCCATAACTTGTAATTAAAGAAAATGATTAGAAAAGAAACCTGCAATCCTTCCGCATAACTAATTCCAACTCCACCATACTAACCTGAGATTAAAAGACTTAAAACATCATACACCAAAAGCATTATTTACTCTATATAACTAAGTTTTAATGCAATAACCATTATAGGACTAACCTGAGATTAAAAGACTTAAAACATGTCATACAACAACAAAAATTATTCTCTATATAACATATAACCAAGTTTACTGCAACAATCATTAAACTTCATAGTGTGTACATATTCAGCAAGGTTATCAACCAACATCGGTTCATTAGAAACTGAATTCAAGGACGAATTTAGCAAATGACCAACCTTGATTTGATTGGGCTGGCCACACTTTACCAAGAATGAGCCAATAGTAAGGATTGAAACCGAGAACACCACTTTACAATATTTCAATAATTATAACACTTTACTATACCGTGTCACAACAAACAAAAATACCAATTACCATCCTCATATTTCGTATTAAGTTATTAACAAGAAGTTATAAAAGTTCTAAGCATTTTAGTATATGACCCAAAGTAACAAACAAAAAAATCTAAGTATTTCATCGAAACACTTGAAAGGCATTCATACTTTCTAAGCATCAATAAACAACTAAAACCATACAAAAATGAACCAAGAATGACAGAACAGAAGATGATAATTCAAACCTGATAATACGGAACTGAACTCGCAAATGTCGCCTCCTTAATGAAGCCTAATCAGAAAGGGATCCGAACAAATTGCAAATTAATTAAACTAATGATTACCTTAAACTAAACGATGTAATCGAAAAACACAATGAATTGCAAGGGATGAAAAGTTTTGGTGAGAATTGAATGATGAGTGCCTTAAATTAAACAAAACTTTTGCAAATCGATCTATTCAAGGGAATTATTAGGGTTTAATATAGCATGGTTGTTAATCGAAATTAGGATTTACAAACGAACAAATCCTACAAAATTAACTTAAAATACTTTAAATTGATGAAAATAACAGCCATTAATGCAGCTACAACGAAATAAGCAATCGGAGTTGAATAGATCGTCAATTGATTGAGATATAAGAGGGATGTGCATTAGGGTTTGTAATATGTTAACGACACCAAGGTTTTGAGACCAAATCGATATTATATCCATGTGTTTATGGGTGAATTTTGGAAGATGAGGCAGACGTTAGAATGAGGATTTATGGATGATGGGCTTGCGGGATTGAATGACTGATTCTCGTTATCCGTATGTTTATAACTGATTATTTGAATTACGATTTGAATTCAGGTCAATATACATCGATTACAATCATCTCAATTATAAAATTAATTTTAAATTATTATATTAGAAAGAAATTACAATATGTATTGGTATTTATGGAAATGGTAGGAATTGACCAATAGGTAAGGGACATGTGTCCAAAACTAATGATTTAATATAATAGGTAGATGTACAACATCTTATGATTTTAATAAAAGAAAATATGGGGTAGCTTTAAATAAAAAGTTTGATTTTCTTAAGAAGACTAAGAAGGAGGGTATTTTAGTCTAATACTTTAATATCAAAACTCACTTACTTTAATCTAAAAACCCACTTAAATTAATTTCAAAAACCAACTTACATAAAATCCAATTACATCTTCACTTATCTCTTACAACCACCACCACTCCACCGCCCACCGCCACCACAACCGTCACCCACCGCCACCACCTCGCCGGAAAAGTCCCAAAAAAACACTATGAAAAACACAATGTAAAAAACATAATGGAAAAATACAATATGAAAAAAAAACACAATAAAAAACACAATTGTGTGACACAATGTAAATAACACAATGGAAAAAACACAATGAAAAGTACTATTGTATAACACAATTTTGTAAAACACAATTCGGTAAAACACAATTTGTGAAAACCCCATTATTTTTTTTATTTTTATATTACAATATGGTACTCATATAAAAGATAAAAAGACACTCGTTATTATGGTGAATTTGTTTTTCAGTAAAAACGTCGTAGAAAAAAGTTATGGACGTTTTAAAATGATGAAGAATTTGGCATGTGCCTTGCATGTGAAGAGAGAAAGTCAACAAATTTTATGCCTTTTACCTTGTGTTCATACTTGATTTCTCTCTAAACTAATCTCAACCCTTCATATTCAAAATCAATGGACAAGATTACTTCTTATCCTTTCTACAAAAAATATACTTCCTATTATAACCTAACCATGAAAGAAGTAAGCACCAACTTTCCTTTATTTTCTCTCCATTTATTTCCTTGTAAAAATTATGTAACATGATTTTTACTCGTATCCTATCAATTATATGGAAACGAATAAAAGTGGTTTTCTATGGCAAACAACTCATCAAATGCTTTATATGACAATATCTATACTATATATAAAGCATGAGTTAGAGACCTCTTAAATTTTAAAAGGTCCATACAACCATACGCAAGATACAACACACTATGCATAAATTTATGAGATTTTAGAGGTAACATGGACTTTTCCACCTATTCTTCTATGGTTAACAACAAATATTTGATTAAAAAATATTTACAAGTATAGTCCTTTAACTTTAATCATATTTTGTCAATATATATAATAATTACACATTTACCCCTTATTCTAAATTAACTACCCCTACGACTTTTAAACGGTCATAACTTTTTCCATGTTAATATTTCTTCAAAATAAAATACACCATAAAAACGAGCATTTTATGCTCTATAATTTGAGTATGGTATTGCTATATTTTTTTTTTATTTTAAAAACTTAACGTGCTATGTGATTTCCAGTTAGAACCGGCAAACGGGCCCGATCGAGAGGGTTCAAACCATGACTCAGAAATGGTTACGAACAAAACACGTGATACAAAAAAAGTTAATTTGGTTCAGGTCTGGTTGAGGCTGGTTACGCGCGTGTACCGACACCGGATGCACGCTCGATGTCACGTTACACACATGCCGATGCGAGGTCAAGTGCACACTAACAACGATTACGCGTTTGATGTCGTGTTTTCACGCATACCGCACTCAGATAGTATATATAATGCATGAGTGATAGGCAAAGTAAGAGTGTTCATTTTAATAGTTTTACTCCTTATAAAGAACATAGTATAAGCTTAAAGAGGAGAAAAAAATCACTGTGACATTAAATATATGTCTTTTCCATTTTATTTAAATTAGTTACCATTTTTACCTTTTAACTTTAATTATCTTTTGTAAATTTAAAATTTTTTTACATGATTGTAAGAATGATTTGCGACCAAACAAGAAACCCATTAAAATAAATTTAAATAAAATTAAAAAAATCATAACTTAGAATAGAAATAAAAAACGAAAAAATAAAAAAAAAACTAAAATGTTTCCTCCATTATTCCCGTTAATAAAAAAAATGACGAAAAGACACAATGCCAAGATTAAAGGCACAATGACGAAAATGAACAAAAGACGCAATTATAACTAAAAAAATACACAATAGATCGCAAAATATAACACAAATGTCGAACAAAATATAACACAGTGTTCAGTAATATAACACAATATCAATAAAAAAGACACAATGCCAAGGAAAAAATACACAATTAATGCCAAAAATAAACAAAAAAGCAATGACAAACAAAAAAACACAATGATATTTTTCACTCAACATTGTGTTTTTTTTTTATTTTTTTAGAACGAGAGAAAGATGGTGGAAATATTTTTGTGTTTGTACTTTTTTTGTTTTTTTTATTAAATTTTGAGTTATGATTTTTTTATTTTTAAGAGTTTTTCTTATGTAGCTACAAATCCTACTCATATTTCTCATTTTTGTCCCCCTATGACGAATAACTTGACCCTCAAATTGACAACTTTATTTAAAATTCTTATTATTTCAATATCTTTTAATATATTATGATATATATAAAAAAAACCCTTGCGACACACTTATTTTTGTCAACATTTTGAAAATTTTGCTCAATACTGACTTATCAATTATAATATACAAGTCTATTATGCATCAATGTACAAGTTGTTGATTTTTTTTTATAGCTGCAAGTTTATTGTCTTTTTTTTAGTCAAGTTTTTGTTTTTAACACAAAAGGATCAAATTACAATATAGAGGTGGGTAAGCGGGCAACAAGCTGCGCCGCCACCCTCTTTTGAATGACAAACCCGATCTTACTAAAAACAAAATTATAGTTATTTGGCGTCGATAAGTTACTGTGCATGTCTATAAATTATAGTTGTTGATTATGTAAAACATTTAATGCATACGCTATAACGAAACCTGCTTCCTTCAATCTAGCAGTTAGGGTTCATCAATTTTTTTCCTCGAACCACCCTTCTTTGACCATATGATCATGATATCCGTTTTTTTAATTTGATATCTTAAAATGATCATTCTAAGGCTTGTTACTAGATTTAATTATGTACTTATGTGATAAGATTAAAACTTTATCGTCACCGCAACATGGTGCGGGCTTACTGCTAGTAGATTTCTTATACGAGAAACTAGCTTTTGATAATACACGGGTTTTGTCAAATAATAAAGATAAATAAGGTCTGCTATTTTAATTGTGATTCTCAAAATACTTGTGAATTAATTTAATGTAGACTTAATGAAAAAAACAAACAGGGTTAACGAAAAGTACTAAAATAGCTTGATTTTGGAAACACCAGGTGTTGATTTTCAAGAAATGAAAAAAAAAATGTACTAAAGTTGTGTAGTTGGTTAAACCTTATGTATAAAAATGACACTTGATTCAATAATGAATATAATCCATACTATGTTATAACCCATTTAACAAAATGGTTTTGACCTATGACCCATGAATAGCTAGAATGAATGAGATGAGAGATTCGGAATTAGGTGAAATGTGGGCTTTAACACCTAAGATTTAATATTTTCTTGGTTTATGTTATAATAGGAAGTATACTTTTTGTAGGAAATATAAGAAGTAATCTTGTCCATTAATTTTGAATATGAAGGGCTGAGATTAGTTTAGGGAGAAATCAAGTGTGAACACAAGGTAAAGGGCATAAAAGGAATAACACATTTGTTGACTTTCTCTCTCCACATGTAAGGCACATGCCAAATTCCCCCATCATTTTAAAACGTCAATAACTTTTTTTTACGACGTTTTTATTGAAAACAAATTCACCATAATAATGAGTGTCTTTTTATATTTTATATGAGTACCATATTGTAAAATAAAAATAAAAAAATAGTGGGTTTTTTACAAATTGTGTTTTACCGAATTGTGTTTTAGAAAATTGTGTTATACAATAGTATTTTTCATTCTATTTTTTTTTTCATTGTGTTTTTTCCATTGTGTTATTTACATTGTGTCATACACTTGTGTTTTTTATTGTGTTTTTATCATTGTGTTTCTTTTTCATAGTATATTTTTCCATTATGTTTTTTTCATTGTGTTTTTTTGGGACTTTTCCGGCGAGGTGGTGGCGGTGGGTGACGGTTGTGGTGGCGGTAGGCGGTGGAGTGGTGATGGTTGTAAGAGATGAGTGAAGATGTAATTGGGTTTTATGTAAGTGGGTTTTTGAAATTAATTTAAGTGGGTTTTGAGATTAAAGTAAGTGGTTTTGATATTAAAGTATTAGACTAAAATACCCTCCTTTCTAGCCTTCTTAAGAAAATCAAACTTCTTATTTGAACCTAACCCATTTCTTTCCTTCAAATTGAAGAGATTTAGATAGAAAGGATTCTCAACGCTTAAAATTTTATTTTTCTTTTCATTTGGTTCTTATTTTTATTCGTTTATTAAACTTGGGGGCATCACTTTACCACTATTGAACTATCTAAACAAAGACAAAAAAAGATGTTTTAAAATACTTGTGTCAAACACAAATCCTCTGATAAAATCTTACAACTCTTATTTGGTTGTTCTTGCAGCTATAGATACCTACCGGCTTGAACTCAAATTTGTTTATACAATATGTATTTTACACCTATTCTTATATCATCTATAATTTATTGTATATAGTTTGAGACCCTTCTACTATACAGATAGTTTTTAAAATATAATATTTAATAAATAATTGATTAACCTATTAAACACTATTAATACACAGTCGTTTGTACGATAGTTTTTAAAACAATTTTAAAATAAAAGATTATTATAAATATCAAATATTTTTAAAAAAATAGGAAGTAAATATTAAATTAACAAATTTTGAAGCATAAATTTTAAGAATGGTAAATATTATTTTACTATTATAAATTTGTTAAAAATTATGGGGTTTAATATAGGAGTGACAAGTAAAAAAAATTATAATTTTTTATTAAAGAGTATAGATGTAGATATAAATTTGTATATTATCTTTTTTGACAATATAGAGAGTATCTTTTATCTGTTTTACTTATTAAAGAAACTAGACATATTTCCTAGCACCTTCATTGTTGTTGCATGTCATTAATATATAGTTCATTTTATTTAGTGTAATAGCTTTGGTACAATCAATGTTTAGTGGTCATAGGCTAGGGGATCATTAACGTATTAAAGCCGCATCATCGTAATTGATATAATTGATAATGATGTGGCTGCTACGGGGTCACGTACCGGTAACGTTTGCGTAGAGACCTTCACGTATGGGAGAAGGCCCAAAGTGGAAGAAGATGAGCGACGATGAATGGAGTAGTTGGTGGTGAGCGGTGAAGGTAGCAACATCCATACCCGTGCTACAGTGGGTCTGACGGTGAGCGAGTTCCATACATGGGCAGACTGTCAGCCGTCCCCTATGAATTTTTTTTATTTTTAATGTTATATACTCGATAGGGGAGGGTTATACTAAAAAGAAATAGTTTTCTAGGAAGACTAGAAATAAATCATAGTCATTGGATCATGTTAATCAATTGTTGAAATTTAAAATTACCAAAAACCGACATAGTTTCCTAGAATTACTCTTTCACCATTATAACCGACATAATTTTCTAAAATTATTCTTTTACCATAGGTTTTAATGCCAAATGTCAAAAATCTATTGGTTCTTACCATTCCTAAGAAACTCTTTATTCTTATTTGAACCATTTTCTACTCGATAAAATCTTGATCGACTCCCGTAAAATTTTAACACCGACCTCTATGAAATATTTTTTCACCAACCCTTGTGAAATACTTAGGAAAAGAGAAGGTTAAACAAGCAAGAGAAAAAAAATTTCCGGATGGTAGTAGAACCGATAAAGTTGAAGAAGCAGAAGATTTGATAGCTAGAGCCTGGCACCCTTTATTTCAAAGAAGATTTAAATAAATACTTAAATAACTTGGCACATTTAATTTGGTAGTTGACTGTGTCAACTTTCGATTCACCCTTTTTCTTCTTTTTACTAGTATATTTACTTTATCTAGCTTTTGAATCTTTGTATTACACGAAATTTATCAAACGATATAAATAAATAAAGTATGTTATTTTATTGTGATTCAAACTACTTATGAATTAATTTAATGTAGACTTAAAGGAAAAACAAACTGGTTAACGAAAATTACTAAAATAACATGGTTTTGGAAACGTCAGGTATGGATTTGCAAAAATTTTAAAAAATGTGATAAAGTTGCGTAGTTGGTCAAACTTCAGGTATGAAAATGACACTATGTTATAAAATCCATACTGTGTTATAATCCGCTTGACAAAATAATTTTGACCCATAACCCATGGATAGCTAGAATGAATGATATAAGAGATTAAAAATTAGAAGAATTGTAGGCTTGACACCTAAGCTTCAGCATTTTCTTTTATTAGTATTGTAAGATAAGATAAAATGTAAGATAAAATGTGGTATATGTGATATGTCTAGATTTTATTTTATTTTGTTTCTTTATGTTTTTATTATCTTTATTGTGTTATTATACCTTTACTTTTTTTTATGTGAAGTATCTTTATTTATTGGTTATATTATATATTTTTTTTCTGTTTCATTTTAAATATTATTATTAATACAACATATTTCATCAATATATAAAGATGCGCTTTTATAAATATAGACATTTTTATCATACATACGTGAAGTTTAAGACATACTTAACTAAAAACACATATAAATGTAATTGTTAGAGATGTCTAGATTATGTTATTTTGATACTACATATAGGTTATTTACAAAGAAAGAAATATATAACTTCTATTTATAATTAATCGTATACATAAATTGGTACGCTTTCGTGCTTCGGATTGGAGCCTTGTTGCCTCTGAGCGTCACGATTGACGTATTTTTGTTATGGATTTATATTGTAATTTTGTTATATGTGAACCTATCCGACCCTTCCCAAGTAAAAAAATTTACACACGCTGAAGAAACACTAACCGGACCCCGGGCAGATTACGGGTAACCTGGGGGTTAAATAGATGTTTCCCACAAGGGGTTAGACCCTGAGAAGATGGTTCTTCGGATAACCTGCAAAACAGACACCGTGACCTTGTCACTGAGAAGGGGGGTTCCTCCTTGTGACCACCCTCCGGCGTGAGAATCAGACTAGATTGCTCTTTAAATATAAATGTATATTAAGAGATTGCTAGAGCAGATATCAGGTATAATATAATGATATAAGATAAGATATGATGGTCATACCATTTGTGGTATTTATAGCCGAAGGTAGGTTTCCAAGGAGGTATGGCCGGCTGCAACAGTGTTCCTGTTCTACCAACAGTAGCCTACGCACGTGCCCTGCTGGTAGTTGGTGGGTAGGTAGCGGCTGATAGCGACCAGGCCTGCTGTATACTATTCCTTTTCCACCAACTGCCGGCTACGCACGTGGTATGACAAGAGTTGGTGAGTAGGCAGCGGCTAATAGTGACATACAGTGTAGGAGCATGCTGCTCGCCATACTGTTGTCCATAAGCTGTCGTATCTTTAGTCAGATCTTTTTCCCATACCTCGTCAGGTACAGTACAGAAGATCTTCCCGTATCGTACGGACTGGCTTATTTGGGCGGGAGTATTCCCCCTCCCGCCCTTGTGCGGGATTGTTCCCGGCTTCGCTCATTCCTTCAGGTGACACTGAATGATTGAGAGCTAAGTGCCTTGTGCGTGTAGCCTTGCTGCGCGGGTGGCCTTCCCTAATGGCTTGTATCCGAGGCTGCGGGGACAGGCGGAGTCCTTCACCATTGGGAGGCATTTCTTGCGGGACCAGCTTGCGTACTGCGCGTAAGGACGTCACGTCTCTGAGCATGGTTGGTCCTGAGGATCCAGTTGGTTTCTGCGCAGACCTCCCTGTTTAAGGTGAGTCTTGCGGGTCCAACTGGGCTCTGCTGGGACCTACCTCTTCAAGTCCCCCCAGTCCAATGTTCTTCTCATGCGTGTTAAATAAAGTGAGGTGAACTTTTGGACTTAAGCAAAGGGTTTTGAAAAGGGTTTTTTAAGGTTTTCCATGGGGATTCTTCCCGCGGAAGTCCTTGTCACTTGCAGAAATTCCCGAGTTTCCTGCTTGGTCTTTGGGTATGATGCGGGTAGGTCTGTAACCTCCTCGCAAGTCAGGAGCGTTGAGTCCCACTTGTGTGGACTCTCCATGAGGTTTTGGTAGTTTTGAACATAGTGATCAATTATGTTAAAACCACCAATTCCATCCTGGAGCTTCAAACAACGTAGTTCTCGACGTTCCCGCTATGCGGGGATGTTATTTCCATTTCCGCAAGCATTGCCCAGAAGATCCTTCTTGGTTTCAATTCCCAGCGGAGCGCTAGGTATGTGAAGGGTTTTGACTTAACACTGTACCAGCGCTCGTCTTACGGTTACTTTACTTCCAAGGTATTCCTGGCGTCAATTCCCTGCGGGTGCTAGGTATGTGAAGGGTTTTGCCTTTACACTGTACCCGCACCCGTCTTATAGTTACTTGGTTGCCGAGGAATATTTGGCTTCAATTCCCTGCGGGTGCTAGGTATGTGAAGGGTTTTGCCTTTACACTGTACCCGCATCCGTCTTACGGTTACTTGTTCGCCAAAGTTTACTTGGCTTCAATTCCCTGCGGGTGCTAGGTATGTGAAGGGTTTTGCCTTTACACTGTACCCGCATCCGTCTTACGGTTACTTGTTTGCCAAGGTTTTACTTGGCTTCAATTCCCTGCGGGTGCTAGGTACGTGAAGGGTTTTGCCTTTACACTGTACCCGCATCCGTCTTACGGTTACTTGTTTGCCAAGGTTTTACTTGGCTTCAATTCCCTGCGGGTGCTAGGTATGTGAAGGGTTTTGCCTTTACACTGTACCAGCATCCGTCTTACGGTTACTTTTTTGCCAAGGTAAGGGGTATTTTCCCGCTTACTTTTTAATATTTTTAAATTTTGAATTTTGAAATTCGAAAGGTTGGTGGAAAGATAGGAACAGTCCAAACCTCTGAAACGTCGTGCGACGGTTTCTTCTGACTGTGTCAGGACGTGCAGGAAGTTATGGTGACGTGACCGTACATGGTCATTCCAGACGCTTTTCAGGCGCGTGGGCGCGATTTTTCGGGCGCGTGGCCGCGAAATTAATGGTACGCGTCCTGTCAACAGCTGTTGCCAGCTTGCTTTTTGCCACGTGTCATAGTTTCATTGCACCTTCGATTTCTCTCTCCTCCGCATTAAATTCATCGCATTAATTGCGATTAGTATATAAAGGGGGAGAGACCTCTTTGTAATCCACACTTTCACCCTTCTCTTCTTCTTCTTAGCGATTTCCGGCAAATACTCCCCTTTTCAGGCAAGCATTTTCCCGAAATCGCTTTCTTCTTTCTGCAAGATGTCTTCACGTGATCTCGAGTCTTCGGCCGATGACAAGAGTACTGCTGGCGAGTGCCAGTGTGCTCTGCCCGGCGATCTGTACCGGTATGTTGTCAGGAAGTTCATGCTCGATCATCTCGAGCCTGAGTTTCCTGAACCCCATCAGACCGTGTACGATGCCCCCAGAGGCAAGATCGGGGTTTATGAGCATTCTTTGTCTATGGGAATCTTAGGTTCCCATTGACAAAGTTTGTTTACCGTGTCCTTGAGAGGCACGGTGTTCATTTGACGTAGTTGCACCCCATGGCGATCGCCAAGATTCGCCATTTTGAGTGGGTGTGCCGGATACTGGATGTTGAGCCCTACGTTGACCGCCTGATGACCTTCTACACTTGGAGGTGCATCCAGGGGTGGTACACGTTGACAACCCGGATTAAGGGTTTAAAGATCTGCGCGATGGAGCGCAGTCTTCGCGCATGGAAGAGGGAGTTTTTCTTTATCTCCGCCCGCGCCATTCCCCTTGCCATGAAGTTTAAAAATGGGCAAGCTCTCCCAAGCCTTCACGCCTCCAACTACCAGGAGGCGGAATGGTTTTCGAGGATATCTCGGATCCAATCTCCGGTTTACCGGTTTGCGGAGTCCGGGATGGTCATGTTGGGGATGAGCCGGGTCTGGAAGGCGGCGGACGCGCAGAAGGTTCCGATCGTCCTCGAATACGGTTCGAACTCTGTTCCTTACGGTATGCTTTCTTTCCCTTTGTTGATTTTAAATTTCTTCTAAATTTTTCTGTTTATTTCAGAGGGGAACGACCTGAAGTCGCTCCTCAACCCGCGGGAGGCTGACGGTCCCGTACGGATGGGTACTCGCGCTCTTGACGAGAACGAGTTGCCCATCCTCGAACAAACTGCGGATCGGTTCGTGGAGGTCTATCCGCAAGGCCATGAGATCCTTAGCGCCAGGCGGCCAGGTAAGGCGCTCTTCAACCCTCGACCCCTCAATGTTGAAACCTCTGCTGGAATTCCTCTAATCGTCTGTTCTGATGAGGAATCTGCAGATGGTCCTCCGTTGGTGCGGAAGAAGAAGGCTGCCGGCGGGAAGGGAAAGGAGAAGGTGGCCTCCACTGCCGATCCGGTGCCTCTGTCTGACTCGGAGACAGAGAGCGACGAGGTGGCGGGGAATCCCGGTGGTGATAAGACCACGGCTCCGGAGGTTGCGACTGTCCCCTCCGGAGGTTGCGACTGTCCCCTCCGGAGAGCCCAAGAAGACGACGGTGACCGGCGCAAAGAGGCCGGCTCCATCGGGTTCGTCCCCGCCCGTCCGTACTTTCAGGCTCAAGAAAACCCGTAAGTACAACTTCCTTCAACTTTTATCTTCATAGTTCAATATCCTTTTAACACTTTTCTTCTTTACGCAGGCGTGGATGTTGACGCATTCCAGGGTGGAGTGCCGAGTACTATCTCCCCGCCGATGACGGTAGGCTTGGTCAGCCTACCAGAGGCGACGACCCAGGCGCCTGCGCCTGCTTCCGCTGGTCCAGTTGCTCACTCTGAGCCGACTGTTCCAGCCGAGTTGACGTCTCCGCCGGCGGTGAGTGCGATTTTTACAGCATCCTTCACCGAGCCGGCGGTTACCATTGCTGCGGATTCTGCGGCAGTGACTGCGGCGGCTGCCACCATGCCCCCGCCACCGGCACCGACGGCCGGCCCATCAGGTACGCATGGGGGCTCTCGCCAATCTTTGCCACCTTCCCATCTGCCTGACCTTTTGGATGGATTTCCTTTGGGTTCAGGTGATGGGTTCGGCGGCTATCGGCCTGTTATAGACCCTACAGGTGCGTAGGGTTCCTTTGGCCCTTTTTCACTTATATTTTTTATCATCTTTTTCCTAACTGCTTTTTTGTTTTTTGCAGTGTCGGATTCCAATGAAGTGTATATTCCGCGATGGAACATACGCCGAGGAACAACCCTTCGTACCCCTGTGGAGTGCGTGGAATGGGCTCGTCACGCTGCTCCCAGTGGTGCGTTGGGGGAAGCCATGGCTAGCTACCAGGAGGGTAGGCTAAGCAATGAGCTTCGGGTTCTCCTCGCCCGGATGCAGCCGCGCGTCGAGCTGCTTTGTCGTGAAAACGACAAGTTAAAAGCAGCTCGCGCTAAAGAAGTAGCTCAGGCGCGGGCTATCCGGGAGGAGAACCAAAAACTCTCCGCAGCGGCTGCGGAGAAGGAGAAGGCCTTCAAGGCCCTTGAGGTTGAAGTCCAGGCTCGACTCGAGGCCCGTTCCAAGGCTGCCCAAGCTGTTAATGAACAGCTTCGGCTGGCTAAGGAAACTGCGAGGAACGCAACCGAGAGGGCCACCAAGGCTGAAGCTGTTGCTGAGCCTCTAAGCGTGGAGAATGAAGAGCTTAAAGCAAAATTAGAGGCTCTTCAGCAGGCTCATGATGCCTTGGCAATGGAGGATGCAAAGAAGCTTCAAGAAATCCTGGACCAGAGGGGGGTGCTTGACCATACCGAGCGTAAGCTAAAGGGCGTCGAAGAGGCTGCGGCTAAAGAGGTGTTGCTTGCCAACCTCAACAAGAGTGAAACCGAACGCGCCCGTAACGAAGCTCAAGCTGCCCTCCAAGAAGCTCTGGCTGCCAAGGAATGGCTTCTTCGAGAAGCGTTGTCTCAGGTATGTTTTCATGTCTTCACGCTTTTCTTTGTAAATAGAAAAGGTTTTAACACTTGTATATTTTCTTTTGTAGGTTGTGCATCGGGTCTTCTCAGAGACATCCTACGACGATGCTATGAGCGTAGCCCTCAACGCTTCTCACGAGGATGGGGAACGGGCCGGCTTCCTGCTTGGTCTAGGGTTCGTTGAGAAAGGCGTCCCGCCTTCCAACTTCCCTTTGTACAATGTTGATACTGAAGCCATATATGACCAAGCAGTAAATCAATACGCCGCCTTCCCGCATCCGGTGGTGGGGAAGGTAAACGAAGTTGCTGCTGCTGATGATGGGCTAGCTATCCTCAAAGCTTTCCTTGAACTGCCACGCTCTACTGATGGGGCTGGTCCAAGTGGAAATGGCCCTGAAGCCTGATCCTGAAGATCCCTTCCCACTGCTAGGATAGTTTTAGCTTGTATAGATTTATTTTCTTGTAGGCGGGTAGTTACCCGGCCATTCTTGTAACGAATATTTATGAAATATAAATCTTTTGTGCGGATAAGACCGTTTCTTTTATTGGATTCCTTGCTTTATAAACGTTATGACTTGCATACTTTAGTTTAAATTAGCAATTTTCCAAGTGTTTAGAATAAGTTAACCTTTGAACGTGGTAGATAATGGGTGTGAAGTTTTGCTTCCTCCTTAGTGATTGTGCGGGTAGGACCGTCACTTGCACTTAGTAGGATGGCTAAACTTTACCCATATCTGACCTGCGTGTAGGTTTTCCTCATCTTTTGAGGATAAGTTAACCTTTGAACGTGGTTGATAATAGGTGTGAAGTTTTGCTTCCTCCTTAGTGATTGTGCGGGTAGGACCGTCACTTGCACTTAGTAGGATGGCTAAACTTTACCCATATCTGACCTGCGTGTAGGTTTTCCTCATCTTTTGAGGATAAGTTAACCTTTGAACGTGGTTGATAATAGGTGTGAAGTTTTGCTTCCTCCTTAGTGATTGTGCGGGTAGGACCGTCACTTGCACTTAGTAGGATGGCTAAACTTTACCCATATCTGACCTGCGTGTAGGTTTTCCTCATCCTTTTAAGAATTTTGTTTTGAACCGTTCGACGCGCGGTTGTCAATAGGTTAGTGTTCAGTTTCCTTTCATGATTCATGCGGGTAGACCGGCACTTTCATTTGATGGGATAACTGAACTTTTCCCCTTCAACTGACCTGCGTGAAGGTTTGTCGTTTTTTGGGTTTATGCGGGTTAGGCCGCCTTCCCTATGCAACGACTTTTCACGTAATTATGCGGTAAAAACCGGCATTAGTGTTGATAAAATTAACCGTTCGACGCTTGGTTGTTGATAGGTTAGTGTTCAGTTTCCTCTCATGATTCATGCGGTTAGACCGGCACTTTCATTTAGTGGGATAACTGAACTTTTCCCCTTCAACTGACCTGCGTGAAGGTTTGTCGTTTTTTGGGTTTATGCGGGTTATGCCGCCTTCCCCATGCAACGACTTTTCACGTAATTATGCGGTAAAAACCGGCATATTAGTGTTGATAAAATTAACCGTTCGACGCTTGGTTGTTGATAGGTTAGTGTTCAGTTTCCTCTCATGATTCATGCGGTTAGACCGGCACTTTCATTTAGTGGGATAACTGAACTTTTCCCCTTCAACTGACCTGCGTGAAGGTTTGTCGTTTTTTGGGTTTATGCGGGTTATGCCGCCTTCCCCATGCAACGACTTTTCACGTAATTATGCGGTAAAAACCGGCATATTAGTGTTGATAGTTCATAAAGTACAAATGTAAAATTATCAGCATCAATGTTTTAAGGAGAATCATTTCCATTAGAAGTGGCTCTTGGCCTTTTCTTTACAAATTTGGAATTGATTTACATGCAAACTGTGTAAATGAGCTCCCTTCCATGTTGTTGGGATGGGAGTGCCATCGAACCGATACGCACCTGGTTCGGGATCTCGTTCTTTACGCAGCATGTAGTCTCCACCTTGAAGCAGGAATTTTATTCGTGTTTCCCCCAGCTGGGGTTCTACACGCATCAGCCTGCTCAGCGTTTATTGCGCCACGAGGTACGCAAGCGTCCCATCTCTGACGAATGCTTCGACCATGTCCTTCACGTCTATGCATTCTTCGGTGGTGTGGCCTTTTGTCCTGAAAGTCACAGTACTTGCTTCGATCAGCATTGTGACGATGTCAGATTATTTGAGGCTTTGGCCATGGGAGCTCCTCGGTGGCGAATATCTCGGTGACGCTTTTGGTGAGCGGCGTCCATCTGGAGTTTTTGGACTGTACGTTATCCCTTCCGCCTAACCGATGCTGCAAGCCGGATGAGGTGTCAAAGTTTACCCTTGACTGCCAAATGCCTAGCTTCCGCTTTTTGTTTAATCGGGCGGTGAGAACGTTGTCCTCTCTTGTTTTCTGGGTGTAGAGGTTTGTGCTCTGTGGGAGATCTCTACCCAGTTGCTTCTCCGTTTCCGCAAAGCGCTTAGCTGCTGTCTGGATGGCATGCCATCTTTACCTGTTAAGGTGCGGATGAGCTCTGGGTCGTTCGCGCCCTGTATGAAAGCAGCGCGAACAAGATCTTCGCTAATGTCACCCAGACTAAGCTTCTTCGAGTTGAAGCGAGTGATGAAGTCCAGCAAAGATTCATCTGTCTCTCGAACGCATTTGAGGATTGTCCATTGCTCCTCTGTATACTTTCTTTGCTGGCTAAAGTGCTGGCTAAACTTCTGTTGGAAGTCTGCCCAGTCGTAGATGTGGTTGACCGGTAGACGATCGAACCACGCTCTAGCGGCCCCGACCAATGTCATTTGGAACATGTAACACCATGTAGGCTCCGTCCAACTACTGACGGTTGCCCCCGCTATGAATCTGTTCAAATGATCATCGGGGTCAGATATACCATCATATGTGCCTATGCTTGACATTTGTTTGGCACTTTTTGGGGCGATTGCTTCCGCAATGTCCCTTGCAAATTTGGACGTTCCCGCATTTGCAACGTTTGGTCTGAACGTTTTGGAGAAGTCTCGTGGACTTCCACCTGTGCTTTTTGGTTTGAAGGCTTGTCCAAAATGCCTTTTCGGTTGGGATTCCGTTTCCTTACGCTTCCCTTTTGCCCTATGGCGAGGGTTCGCGTCGGAGTCGGATTCCTCCGAGTCATCCTCCCAGTATTCGAATTCGTCGGCCTGTTGTACGGAACGCAAGCGTTCGTCCAACTCAGCCTGGAATTCCTTTTGTCGTGCCTCCGCCCATGCCTTAACTTCATCGAGAGTTTGGCGGGGGAATCTTCGTTTCTCAAACTGGGTATCAGTGGATCCCAGTAGGCGATCATTTACTGCACTTGCCCCAGCATGAGTAACTGGGGTAGTGTTCGTAAAATTTACTTCACTTGCCCCGGCTTGGGTAACCGGGGTAGTGTTTGTAAAAACTGTGTTGCCGGTATTCCCCCCAGTAGCTGGGGTTGTGGTTACCGGAATTTCTCTAACCATCTTTGTAGAAGTTTGAAAAAACTGGAGAAAAATGTAGTTCTAGCTTTATGCACGGATGGCGCCAATGAAGAAACACTAACCGGACCCCGGGCAGATTACGGGTAACCTGGGGGTTAGATAGATGTTTCCCACAAGGGGTTAGACCCTGAGAAGATGGTTCTTCGGATAACCTGCAAAACAGACACCGTGAGCTTGTCACTGAGAAGGGGGGGTTCCTCCTTGTGACCACCCTCCGGCGTGAGAATCAGACTAGATTGCTCTTTAAATATAAATGTATATTAAGAGATTGCTAGAGCAGATATCAGGTATAATATAATGATATAAGATAAGATATGATGGTCATACCATTTGTGGTATTTATAGCCGAAGGTAGGTTTCCAAGGAGGTATGGCCGGCTGCAACAGTGTTCCTGTTCTACCAACAGTAGCCTACGCACGTGCCCTGCTGGTAGTTGGTGGGTAGGTAGCGGCTGATAGCGACCAGGCCTGCTGTATACTATTCCTTTTCCACCAACTGCCGGCTACGCACGTGGTATGACAAGAGTTGGTGAGTAGGCAGCGGCTAATAGTGACATACAGTGTAGGAGCATGCTGCTCGCCATACTGTTGTCCATAAGCTGTCGTATCTTTAGTCAGATCTTTTTCCCATACCTCGTCAGGTACAGTACAGAAGATCTTCCCGTATCGTACGGACTGGCTTATTTGGGCGGGAGTATTCCCCCTCCCGCCCTTGTGCGGGATTGTTCCCGGCTTCGCTCATTCCTTCAGGTGACACTGAATGATTGAGAGCTAAGTGCCTTGTGCGTGTAGCCTTGCTGCGCGGGTGGCCTTCCCTAATGGCTTGTATCCGAGGCTGCGGGGACAGGCGGAGTCCTTCACCATTGGGAGGCATTTCCTGCGGGAACAGCTTGCGTACTGCGCGTAAGGACGTCACGTCTCTGAGCATTGTTGGTCCTGCGGATCCAGTTGGTTTCTGCGCAGACGTCCCTGTTTAAGGTGAGTCTTGCGGGTCCAACTGGGCTCTGCTGGGACCTACCTCTTCATACGTGAAGTTTAAGACATACTTAACTAAAAACACATATAAATGTAATTGTTAGAGATGTCTAGATTATGTTATTTTGATACTACATATAGGTTATTTACAAAGAAAGAAATATATAACTTCTATTTATAATTAATCGTATACATAAATTGGTACGCTTTCGTGCTTCGGATTGGAGCCTTGTTGCCTCTGTGCGTCACGATTGACGTATTTTTGTTATGGATTTATATTGTAATTTTGTTATATGTGACCCTATCCGACCCTTCCCAAGTAAAAAAAATTACACACGCGTATATGTATCGATAATCGATTGCCCGAACTTTCGTCCCAATGAAAAAAATTCCTGGGTCCGCCACTGGTTCCATATCATATAGCCTAAATGCTTTTTCGTCTCCTAATATGAATGGTTTTCTTTTTTCATTTTTTTCGTTTTTTTTTGTATACTCCAATCCCGCTATGATGTCACCTTTGCCAATTTTACATATCGTATTCCCAATAAAAAAATGAACTTCATTTTACATGCGGGGACCTTTAGGTCACACATTTCATCCAATTTTGCAAATTTACTGTCTTCCTTTAAAGGAGTGTGATAAAAGGTCGTAAGATCACCTGATATACAACCCTTTTATTTATTACTAAAATTATTCGGATGCATCTCAAAAAATGATACTATCTTATATGTGTGTCAAACTTAGAAAACGAATCACAATGATTTAAACCAATTTAAACCATGGATATTTTCTAACAAATTAGTTAAGACCTCACTGAATCTGTTTATATTCACATAAACGTTTTTCGTTTCTTATAATATAAATTAGAGAACTTGATAAATAAATTTATAAAGGCTAAATATTAATTTAGAAAAATATATACTATACAATAATAAAAGGGTAATCAGAATGAAAGAAAAAACTTATTAAAAGCTAATTTTTAATGAACTAAATAAAATAAGCAACTAAAAGTCGTTTAAAAAAGAACAATTATAAAGATAAAAAAAACTACTTTTTATTAAGTTAAATTATACAATAAGGAAATAATGTATAGATGGACCATTTAAAGTTTGTGTCACACCCCTAAATTTCGAGTAACGAAGTTTTACCGTGAGGCGTGTGACATACCAGGATCTAGCTCATTCGTTATACCAAACAACCAAATTAAAATATTCAAAACATTTATTTACGTCTCACTCAAACATGAGAACACAAAATCCAATCCAAACAATTTTAAAGTTTTACGGAAGCGTAAAATTAAATAGTTTAAAAACAATGAACCATGTGTTCAAAACATGAACAACCCATCAAACGTAAACAATGTGAAATAAAAAGTTCATGTGACAAGTGTGACTCTAGACGCATGCAATGCAATCCACTCATTGACACATCTAGCAACATGGGCAAGTATAAATACTTAAGGGTCAACACGAGGTTGGTGAATTATTAAGTAGTAATAAAAAGTAATATATATAGTATAGGTAGTATACGTAGCATCAGTTGTGTATGTGGATTTAACACTTTTCAAATATACCAGGGTAGCTAACCCATTTACAAGCTGTAATACCCCGGCTAAAGCGGAAACGCTTGAGTGTGACGTACAAATTGCTCAAACACACGTGACACTATTAGGTGACCATAGTAACATTATTTCATTTAAATCATCATGTAACACAAGTTTATCAAATAATACAAGTTGAAACAATAAGTAAATAAATGATAAGTTGTTCTTTGAATATCCTATAGGCATGCTATGTGTCTTCTAACTTTAATCCACGTATCTTTACACTTGTAACATATGTATAAAATAAAGTGTCATACCCTAACCTAAGACGGAAATGCTGGGGCATGATCCGATTGCTCACAGCTCGAAGATACTATCATAAATATAAATGACAATTTCTAATTAATTATTTTGTTCAAATAACACACACAATAATCAAATACAACGAAACAATTCAAATAAATAAATACAATCCTTTAAATTCAAGTTTGTCTTCAATATAACCCTAAAGACTTTCTAAGTGTCCATCCTTTAACTCAGGCAACCTAAATATGCGTAGAAAATGGAGTTTTGTCAACAAACATGTTGGAGTGAGTTTACCACCTAGTTTTGACACCAAAAATAATGTTAATGTGATAAACAAACAAAACGTAATAAATGCGGCAAGAAAATCAAACCATAACAAGTAAGTTGTCGACTAAACCATTGCCAAGCGAATCGGGCGCCGGTAAATCAACTTTGAGCAAATAAGAATAAGACCGTTGCCAAGCGAATCGGGCGGTGGTCAATAGAATGAGAACCCAATACATTGGGATATGTGGGACCTCTCCGAGCACGAATGCGCACGTAAACAAGTAAGCACATAACAAGTAGATTTGATTAATCACTCACAATTACACGTTTGCTATTTTTGATATGTATGTATATATAGATATGTATGTATAGTATGGATTACGCATATGTCCCCAAAACGTTTGTGAAAATTGAGTAAAATAGGAGAATGATAAAACTCACCTTAGATTAAAGGCAAGTGAGTACAATTAAGAATAAACGAGTCAACGGATAAGCGAGTCGTCCAATACGCGTCAAACGAGATAAATGATTAGAACCTGAAACTTTGTGATATGAAACTATAAATAAAAACGAACTTAATGCCGCTGGAATCAAACCAAACGGATGAGTAGAACTCTAGTTATGTTGAATTAAACGTTTAAGCGAGCTGGTACTGACCAGAATCCGAACAGCGAGTCAGAAGTCGGTTTTTGGGCAGTAGCCTTAAAATTTCGTTATGAGAATAAAAGTCTTCTGGACCGAACGTTGAATCCGACCAGAAGTGTGAGAAAACGATAAGTCAAACTTGTTGACTGTTTTACCCTTTATCGGGTTTTTAAGCAATTGACCAGTCAACACCCTTCAATCTTAGAAATTGATTGAAGGTTATTGACTAGAGAATATGTATGAACGATTTTACAGTTTACAACTTACCCGGAAAGTGAAAGGATTGATGAGAAACGAAAGTCAAAGGTCCTAAAGCAAGCAAAGTCAACGATCAAGCCTTGTATCTTTAACGAATATGCAAAAACCGAAGGTTTTACGAGATGGCGAATGCTAGTGACGGTTGGAGGAGGTGTATTAGGGTTAGATTAAGGTTTACAGCAGATAGTTATGACTTGTTTATATAGGAATAGCTAAACCGAACTAATTATAGGCTTTTTGGCCCGTTTAAGCAAGTAAATCATGCTTTTATGAATAAATCACTAAATATAATCGATAGATTTGATCTTGGATGATAATAAACGAGATTATACTTATGTTTCAATTATAGGATTGTTTCTTGGTTCCTAATTTTCTCTAATATGCCTAAAATAATCAATTTCGGGCCAAAAACGAACTAATAAACGTGCTTAATCAAAACGATCTGCACAGTATGGCCATAGCGCCGCGCGGAGGCCATCACCCTTGGTGGTCGCGCAGCGCCCCGGCCCACAATGGGTTTGGAGTTTGGTTTTTAACAAGTTTAGTCCCTAAAGTTTAGTATTTGGTCATTTGTTGAACTTTTATGCAATAATTAATGAATAAGCATTGTATAAAACATGAAGGACCTATAGTGAACATTAGGAACTTAAAAATTCATAATTATTTGATTTTTGATTAATTATAATGATCTAAAATATTCACGGTTCGGGTTATGAGTAAACGAATACGGTTTAGAAAGTCCGAAATGTTACATAAAGTCAGCTATGAACATAGCTGGTGAGTTCCCACAGTTTTATATACATACATAAAAATCATACAATTTATGGACAAGTGATAAACGAGCAAGTAAAGTCCTTTCCACTTGGTATCAACCAACGTACTCGGGTAATCGCGCAACTAAGGTCATTTCCAGTTGGTAACAACCAACGTACTTGGATAATGAGACCCTTTTCCACTCGATACAGGACCGGAGTGCAAACGGGAGCGTATGATCATACTTATTGAGGTAACCACGGAGCAAGTAATTCTGAGAAGTAAACAAGTAACACACAAGTCCATATAGTGAATTGTAGTTTGTAAGCAATACCGTAAATACTTGAAGTTTTGTAGGATACATATACCACCCCAAAATATGAAAATGTTTAAAAAGAGGTTGTGAGAAACTCACCTCGAAAGTGAAGATAAACCTTGCAATGAAAACCAAAAGCATAATAACGAAACCGAAGCAACCAAAAGTGCGTTAAAGAACTCGAAACGTTTGGACTTCTCGAACTATAAATAAAATAAATACAAATATTTAAGGATTAACTAACGTGATTATACGGGTTAATTATTTAGCTCTAAAGATGCCGCGTTATATATTTTATTATCTTAATGCGTGTATTATCTGAATATTCTAAGTTTAACACTAATGTGAGAGTTGCGATATTACGTTGTACGGATTTTAAATGAGAATTTATATCGAACAATTATAACTAAGTTATTTAATTAAAGTTAATGAATTAAAAAGATAACGAATTTTTAAGTTAAACGAATTATAAACTAACAAAACGATTATGGTTAACGAAAATGTATTATACTATAATATTATTTAAATGCTATTTTAACTATAAATTTATTAATGAGAATTCATAATTACGGTTATAGGTTTATTAGTATCTTAATATTATTTAAATTGCAAGGTTAATACTAAATTTTAATATTATAACGCTTACGGGATTTTGGTGTTAACGGATTTTAAAGTTTTGTGAACGAGATGCATGTTTAACGAATTTAGATGAGACTCGAAGAGTTTTGTTTTTAAGTGAAAATGATGAATATAATTTATAACTATTTTTTATTTACTTTAAAATAATTTTATTTGGTTTCTTATGATTTTTAATATATAAATTTTGATTTAAAATAAAAGGAAAAGGTTTCAAAAAGATAAATTACCAAAATATGGCATGATCCGGGTTCTCAAGTTAAAACCCTTATGACTTAACCAGTAGACCAGAAAGCTAATCTGGTTAAAGCATGAAAACAAATAGATTTATAATATAACCCTCAAGTTCATCTTCCCTACACAAACCCTAGGTTTTGATTCTTCAAATTAGTTCCATGTTTGATCAATTAAGGTTAGGGCTTTCGACTAACGGGCTAAAATGATTCAAATGCATGTATATATTACATCGTAACGTTGCCATTTGATGGCTAACCGTGGTTCACCGAAAAACGAGTTTTGAAGGGTCAATCCGAGATGAAGAGAGTGCGTTTGATTAATAGGGTGATTGTAGCGAGTTTAGAAGATGTTTAGAATCCTATTTATACTAATAATTGGAGTTTATTGCGTTCAATTAACTTAATTGGAATTTGACTAAAGATCTGTCGGTTTCGCAAGGATAGTACGCACGATTTAATTGATGATATATGTTTCTATTGATAGTTACGGGATTAATGCTAAGGTTATAAGTCGTTACGATTAGTTAATTGGGTCAAAACGAACAGTTTATGGAATTTCCATAATTACCGGAGTTGATTGGGTCGCCGACCGGAGCTCGTCACCGGAAAAACGGGGGTAAGGGGGTGGGGCTGGGTTTTGCTTTATTAAATTTTAATGATTTGCACTTCAGTCCCTGTACTTTCAATATATATTAAACTAGAATATATTTTATATTTACATATTAGACCTTAAACTTTTAGATGCATTAAAATGTAACAAAAGTTTATACACATGGATAATTTATATATTTTACCCGAATAGTTTGCAGATCGTTTAGTTAAGAACTTTAAACCTTGGAGTTTTGATAGTCGAACAAAAGGATAAAGAAAAAGAACGATAAACGTAAATCCTCGTGAATATTATATCAACGATGAATGTTAAACACAAATACAATGAACCGACGAAATGAGCCGGTTTAGCGAATACGAATACGGTATACTAACAAGGATAACGAAATGACGATTGTCACCTAAAATGAAACTTGAGAACGTTAATGATATATATATATATATATATATAAACAAAACCGAAAATTCGAAACGTGTCGGGTTTTCGGGTTTGAAAAGTAACGAATGTTACACAAGCTACTAGATGTTTGAACCGAAGCTGGCTGTCTATATGCCTTCTTACCAGGTCTGTCACAAAACACTGGCGATGTATGTTAGGACAATTTACACCCGTCCAACCTTTAGTTGAGTTATAGCAGGTGGGGTTTGTCAAACCCAGTAGTACTACTTAAATTTCCCCGCGATTCCATCCTAACGGTTCAAAGTATGTAAGGACTTTAAGTGATATGAGGGCATCTAGTATACACTTGTGATTTATAATAAACTACATAAATCTAAAGTAAGTCGCTGTGTTTTCATCCGGAAAACCAGTATGTAAGTATATAAATGTTTTCAATCCAGAAAACAAGTAAGGAAAATGTTTTTTTTTCAATCCAGAAAACAACTAAGTCGCTGCGTTTTCATCCAGAAAACCAGTATGTAGTATGTCCATGTTTTCAATCCAGAAAACAAGTAAGGAAAATATTTTGTTGTTTTCAATCCAAAAAACAAGTATACGAAAATAGTTTTGTTGTTTTCAAACCAGAAAACAACTAGGAAAAAGCATAAACTCACCTGGTGACGCGAGTATTGGACTTTTCTCAAACCAAGGTATGCACTTGACTCGTTAACTGCTGCCTAGTACAAGTGTTTATGTTATGAGAATGTGTTTAACAACACAAGACTCTAAGACTCATGTATGGCCACACACACAAACACAAGCTTCACCCGATGACTCGTTGGTGATATTAAGTAATGTCAACTGTAATAAAAGTCCTAACATGTATCCACACATCATTTCATGGCAAAACAACCAAACATTCATCATACAACCTAACTTATGATCATTTAGTTAACGAGGCAGATTATAGCACGTACAAACCGATTTTATTCATTATTCAAAACTCAAAGATAAATTCTACAAAATTTATCATAGTAGAATTTATGGATTAGGTTTCTCAATCAATTTTTATTATATTTTTATCATATATGAAAAACTCACAATAATTCAATCATTGCAGATAGGTACAAACATTTCAGCAGATTGCGCAATAAAAATTATTTTCATGGTTCTCTCCACTCATTATCCAAATTAAGAAAGGACAATAGGGCTGTCTCCTAAATTCATAATAATAAGTTCCAGAAGTGGAACCAACCCATTTGGCTTTGTGAATCTCAAGTTATGATGTCGAGAATTTAGACCAGAAAACATCTTCCCAAATCAGATTAGACATGCAATCTTGTAAAATCATAAAACCTATCTTCTGTACATCCAAAAATTAGAATTCATAACTTTATGGAAACTAGACTTAACGAACTATATCCTAGAATCAAGAATTTATTAAAAACCATCATTTATCATCAAGTTATAGTCGAAACAATAAGCGAGTACAAAGCTGTCACCATTCTGATTTCAATAAAGCTCAATCAAGAATCATGTTAACGACATACCTAGGGTTCTAATCGATCATATATCAAAAACATATCAAACACGTATCATCATGCTCATGATTCATTAACCATATTTCAAAATAAATAACCTCTAGGGTTTCTATCAACAATCAAAACACAAGATAAGCAAGAAACTATAATCGAACGAGAATTGCTTACGTATATTGGCTTACGGTGAAAAGCTATGAACCCTAGCACCTCTAATCTACCAAGGAACATCCAAAATCACCCAAGGAAGTGTGAAAAATCGTTTGGAGACGGCTGCACTTGATTATATGTGATTTATGGTTTGAAAACCGTTTTTAATCAAATATTTCGACCTGGCGATCCCCCGCGCGGCGCGAGGGATTTAGCCACATCCTTCGCGCGACTCGGGACGCTTTAAGGTTTTTTTTAATTTTATTATATATATATAATCAAAGTATGAACACGCAAAGCAAGTAATCACATAGCACGCACATGTATTCGTTTACGGGATTGACATTTATCATCAACGCGTACGGACCGACTCTTGTTGTGTGAGTCGTTACTGACTCGTATAAATGTTATGCATGACGTTAATATAACGGAGTTGGGTTTACGGCGTTAAAATGGATAAGCGAGGGTATCACAGTTTAACCATTAAAATATTTAATATTAAATTATGTGTTTCATTAGGGTTTGTTTGGTATGAGAATATGGAATAGATGAGGGAATGGGAATGGACAAATGAATGAAATAGATCATTACCATTCCATTGTCATGTTTGGTTACCATGTAGAAATGGAATGATTAATCACTTTACTTTTATTATTATTATTATTAGTAATAATAATAATAATAATAATAATAATAATAAAAATAATACGAATATTCATAATAACTAATTTTTAGGACTCGCGCGGCAACCAGTTTGTTAAACCGAATAAAAATAATCGTAACAATGTTGAATCACGTATGTGTGTTGTGAAATATTAATTCGTCAAATTTAAAATAATGATATTGAGAGTGTAGTAATAGTTCAAATGTAATAATAGTTATATTATAATATACAAAACAATAATGATAGTTATATTAATAATATAAAAGTTATAATTGAAAATAATAATAATCTTAATATAATTATAATACAATATGATAAAAAATATAATTATTATAATAGTAATAACAATTGTTAACTCTTTTGACTTTTTCATTCCTTGAATGAATGAAAAAAAAACGCTCATACTCAAAAGAATGAAAATTCTAAAAATGAAAGGAGTTTCTTTCCTTATAGAATAATCTATTCCATTTATGCATGGTAACTAAACATGTTTTTTTTTCATTTCTTTGAAATGACCCATTACATTTCCCATGTCATTACTTTATACTAAACACTACCTTAGAGGGTGTTTGGGATTGAGTTTGAAAAGTGCTTATGGGCTTATTGGCTTTTTCAAGAAGCCAATAAGCTAAAAAGATGTTTAGCAAATGTAAAAGCCCCTTTTGTTTTGGCTTTTTGATTGGCTTGAAAAAGTCTTTTTTCAAAAACCCCAAATCCTAGCTTTTCAAAAATGCTTTTGGCTTTATGATTGGATTTTTACTAATCTACCCACCCTTTACCCTAATCCAAAATATTTATGAAAAAGGTTTTCTTCTCCGCTGTTGTAGTTCTTCTCCTACTGCCGACCAGTACGTCATCTCCTTTATTTCTTATAGACTTTGGCATCTTGCTCCCTATGAGTGGTGCTTTTTTGGTATTTTATGATATTGTCATTTGAACAAAAAAAGAGTAAAATATTCAGCTTATCATAATATGTGTGGCTGATGAATCACTTTATGAGAAAGCAATCAAAATATAGCATATTTCTTTATTGTTGATATTATTACTGTAGATGATTATAAGGAGTTTATCATGTGTGTCATCATGTGCTTTATTGCCTATTGCGTTATTGATATTACTTTATTGCCGATTGTAATTGCCTATTGCTATATCATATGTTTTACATGATAGGTATGTGTTTTACATTATTGTCGATTGTTATTATCTTCTTGTTGAATTGTGGTACTACCTTATTATTAGATAATGGATGGAAACAACTCTAATGTTGTTAATTCTGAAACATCAAATAGAAAGACTAAACCAAAAATCGTATGGGATAATGCTACATTCATGGAGTTTATCGATGCTTGCTTGACTGAACTTAGAAAAGGAAATAAGCCCGGTACTCATTTCAATAAGGTTGGGTGAGGAAATTTAGAAAAAACCATGAAGGAAAAAACTGGCAAAAACTTTGATAGAAAACAACTTAAAAACAAATGGGACAACATGAAAAAAGATTGGTGGGCGTTATTGAGAGATATGCATGTTAATTACAAGCACAACCACCAAGTGAGAATTGTGATAGCGTCGGATGGCGATCCATAACTATATTAGAAAGGCCAGTAGGTTTGATGAAGCATTTAATAGGGCACAAGAAGAATCCTACAATCCCACAGAAGTGGTACTAATAACGAAGTTCATGAAGAAGGTCCAAGTGCACGCCGTACGAATAATGAAGATTTATATATGGCAGCGATACGAGATTCGATTGCGCAAGATATAATGGAATCGCGAGGATGAGTGTACTAAAATAGCATTTTGGTTTTTTTCTATGGAGAATTTACAATTTGTATGAACATAATGCTATTATGGTATAATCAATAAATTATAAAAATTGTCAGGTAAAGTAATGGATTTAACTTCATTAAAATAAAATGTAGTAGTAAATCATTTAAAATATATAAGAATGGTCTTTTTGGTCATTTTACGTAAATAAGCTAAGCCAAACACTTTCTAAAAAGTGCTTATTGGCTTTCCAACCACATAAGCTAATCCAAACACTTTTTTAAAAACTCCTTTTCAAAAAGCGATAAGCACTTTTAGAGTTAAATAAGCAATCCCAAACACCCTCTTAATATTCCACGGTCCATCTTTTTAGTTTTACTTAGACCTATCAAAAAATTTGGTCACACTTAGCCACTTAGGGCCTTAATATAATAAAAGGCCCAACAACTCATGATACGAGCCGACAGCCACTAGGCCATTTTTTTTGTAACTCTTACGATAAACACGCATATGATCGGAAAATCTGGTTTTAGTTTTGCTCATTCTTTTCTCATCTCAAGTTTTATGCGTCTACTGACGATAACCAAAGAGGCCTCTTAGGGGTAACATTATCTTTTTTTAGGGGCATCAAAACACAAAAATCAACGGAAAATAATTTCTTTCCACTGCCATTAATAAATTAAGGAGTAGCGGATGCTACCCTCCGCTACCCATGCCTACATGGCATGTCCGCCCCTACACATGAGTCAAGATTAGAAACTAGACACTCCAAAAAGAAAACTTCCTAATCACCCTACCAAAATCAATTTAAAAGATTTCCTATCCTACATAAAATTATGAGAATCATAGTTCCTACGATTTTAACCACAAATGGCAAATTAATAAGAAAATACTTAATTTCATAAGGTACCATATTATTATTATTATACAAAATAAAGCAAGAGTAATAATAAAAAAATAAAAATATAAAAAAAGAGAGTGAACAGTGGTTTTCGTCCATGCGGTTTGTTTAAATATGCGGTTTTAGTCTAATAGTTTCAAAAATGCGATTTTCGTTCATGTGGTTTCATTTCACTTGCAAATTGAACTCGAATTCACTAACCCCATTAAGTCTGATCGTTAAATCCATCAGTGTGCCTCTCACGTGATGGGCAATTTTGTCCTTTTTTGTTCCCAAATACACCTCAGCTTCTCACGTGAGGGGCTCGCGAATTAGGGTTGGGTTTATTTGGTGAGAGAAATGACAAAAATGCCCCTCACGTGAGGGACATGCTGATGGGTTTAACAACCAGACTTATCAGAGTTAGTGAATTTGGGGTTTAATTGCAAATGAAATGAAACCACGTAAACGAAAATCGCATATTTGAAATTATTGACCTAAAACCGCAGATTTAGACAAAATATAGAGACGAAAACCGCAGTTTACTTACTCTACATAAAATTATGAAAACCATAGCTTTCTAAGATTTTAACCACAAATGGCAAATTAATAAAAAAATATTATTTCATAAAGTTTTTTTTTTGGCCAAAAGTAATTTCTCATTT